>NW_007249887.1:283299-319763 GCF_000164805.1 Carlito syrichta | reverse complement strand
CATTCCAGTTTGGGGACAGAGTGAGCCTCCAATTCAAAAAAAAAAAAAAAAAAAAAAAGTGCTAACAAATAGTTCACAAATAAAAAGCATATGTGGGGGAGGCAATGGTGCTTATAAAATTAAAAAAGTAAGCGGAAAGGGAAAATATTAAAGTATATAATTAAGAAGAAAAACTTTCTTGCACTGATGTAAACAGTAAACCTGTAGATCAAAAGAGTAAACCAGATTCCAGGTAAAAAATTAATAGTAGCAATCAATTGTAAGCCATGTTTTGGTGACATTATTGGACTTCAAGAAAAAATGACCTCAAAACATACAGAGAACCATTTCTAGTAGATTATATATCTAAATATAAAAGATAAAGAAATATAACAATTTAGAAGCATAGGAGAATATCTTTATGGCTTTGATGGTATTGAATATTGTTTAAGCAAGAGACACAATATGCTAACTAAAAATTGATGAATTACACTACATTAAAACTAAGAACTTCCATTTATTATAGAATATCATTAAAAGAGTAAAAGGTAGTGTATTTGTCACACACACACACACACACACACACACACACACACACACACACACATGATCTTATATCCAAAATAATAAAGAATACCTACAAATCAATAAGAAAAATTCAAATAGCTCAGTGAAAAACTGGCAAATAGCTTGACTAAACAGTTCACTATTGAAAATATCTTAGTAGCCCATAAACCTATGAAATGAATTTAAATTTTATTTGGTCACCGAGGAAATTGCAAATCAAAACCAACATGAGATGCCACTCTACAGTCACCGGGTTGGCTAAAATGACAAGCAATGCCAACTGTTGGAGAGGATGTGGAGCAACTAGAACTCTCATCCATTATAAAGAGGAGTTGTAATCAGTATAACCACCTAGAAAAACTGTCAATGTTTAGTAGTCCCGAATGTATTCATCCCAACAATTCTGCTCCACAGTTTATATTCAACATATGTTTTCCAACAGATATGTAAACATATTTATAGCAGTACTATTTGTAATAGCACTGTACTGAGTATTGCCAAGACCACCTCCAGGTTTAATGATTCGTAGGAGTAACAGAACTCAACATAACTAGAGTTATGCTCATGGGTATGATTTATTATAGTGAAAGGGTGCAAAGTAAAATCAACACAGGGAAAAGACTCACTGGGCAAAGTCCAAAGGTAACCTAGTGTAAATTTTTAGAGTTGTCACCCAAGGAAGTCACATGTGACATGCTTAATTCCCTCTCCATCACCTTGTGACAAAATGTGTAAATGCTATGACCCAGGTAAACTTGTTAGACTCAGTGCTCAGAGTTTTGACTGGGGGATGATGAAACATGTAGCCTCTGCCTGGCATTTAGCAGATTACCAGACTTCCAGAAGGAAAACAAATGTTCAGCATAAGACATGTTTTTTACAAGCAATGTGGGCACAGTGAGACACTTTTACCAGTTACTTACTCCAAAATCCAAGTTCCCACTAGTCAGTCAAGGGCCAGCAGTGTATACAGGCTTGTCTAGTGATAGTCATCTGGTCTGCTATGCTAACGCTTTTCTGCACAAAGTTCAACCTAGAATTAATTCAAAAGCCTATCGACAGTAGAATGGAAGAATGAATAAATACATTTTGGTGTATTCATATTAATCAATTATGATCCATACCTCAAATACAAACATATGGATAAAATATAATGCTGACCAGAAGAAGCAGATCTAAAAGGATACATATTGCATACTCTGTTTGTATAATGTTAAGAAATAAGTGAAATTAAACATAATAGTGTTTGGAGTTATTGAAGAGGTTAAGGATCTGAATTTTGGTTACGTGTTCACTTTGTGACTATCCTTTGCATCAAACGCTTATGATTTGTGCTTTTTTCTGTATTAAGTTTTGCTTCAATAAAAAGTTTATTTATAAGCATTTTTAACCTGAAGAAAGAATAAAGGCTCCTGCAGATATATAGATATATATACATATATTCAGAAGAAACAGATTATTAAGAAAGAAAATAGATTTTTCTGTTAGTTCCCCTCTACATCATTAAAATAAAACAATTAAAAATACATACAATTTAGCAAATAGTTATGCTGAAAACTCTATTGACTTGTAATATGGCAGTCACTGGACATGTGATTACTGAGCACTTGAAATGTGGCAACTCCAAATTTCTATATACTATGGATGAATGATACAACTGCAAGCCATAGCTATATAAGTGTAAAATATATATTATATTTAGAATTCTTACTATTAAAAGACTCAATAATTTAGTATTTTTAATGTTGAATTGACATGTATTATTGAACATACTGAGCTGAGTAAAATACTATTTCATTGTTTAAATTAATGCTATCATTTTTTACCTTTTAAATATGACTGCTAGAAATATTAAAGATATATATGTGACTCACATTATATGTCTACAAACATTAATATAAATCACGTCATTACTCCCTTACATCAAACCTGAGAGACAAGTACTAGTCTCATTTTACAGTTGAGAATGCTGAGAATTAGAGCACAAAAAAGGTATGTTATGTAATTTGCAAAGGTCTCATAGCAAGTAACTAGCAGAACTAAAATTAGATATATGTACATATGATTCTAGGTCCTGTTCTCTTCAGCTCCTGCTCTACTATCAGAAGACCAGGGGGCATCATCTACAAGATTTTCAGAGGAGAATGAGTTTGATCCAAGAATTGTGTATCTAACCAAGCTACCAACTCTATGTAAATTCAACAGAAAAAATTTTTTATGTATCCAAAGATTCAGGAAATATATTATATATTTACCTCTAAATATACAATTCAGCCAATGTGTGAAAAACCGAAATGTTCTTGAATCCATGCTGTGAAGAGCTGGTGATGAACTTTGAGTCTATGTAAACACAGAATTGAGTTTAACTGTCGTCATAGTTAAAATTATAAAAGAGAAGTAAAATTTATTTAAATTATTGAATAAGAATGTAAAATACAAACAAACAGAGAACCAAATAAAAAAGCACAATTCCATTCACGATAGACAACAAAAAATTTAAATACCTTGGCATCTACCTAACCAGAGAAGTGGAAGTCCTTTACAACGAAAACTACAAAACACTACCCAAAGAAATTAAAGATGACACAAACAAATGGAAAAGTATCCCTTGCTCATGGATTGGAGTAATCAGTATTGTCATGATGACCATCCTGCCCAAAGCAATCTATGGATTCAATGCAATACCCATCAAATTACCAACATCATTCTTCTCAGACCTGGAAATGATAGTACAGAAATTCACATGGAAACCAAAAGAGCACGAATAGCCAAATAGTCAGCAGCAAAAGAAACAAAGTGGGAGGTATCACACTTCCAGACTTTAAACTCTACTACAAGAGTACAATAATCAAAACAGCTTGGTATTGATACAAGAACAGGCATCTACACCAATGGAACAGAACAGAGATTATGGAAGCAAAAATTAGATCTCTCAACCAACTCATCTTCAGCAAAGCTATTAATAACAACCACTGGGGAGAGGAGAACTTGTTTAACAAATGGCACTGGGAAAACTGGCTGCACATGCAGAAGAATGAAACAGGACCCCTAACTATCACCAAATAAAAAAATCAACTTTAAATGGATTAAAGATCTAACTGTAAAACCTAACCTCAAACTATAAGAATTCTAGAAGAAAATGCAGGAAACTCTTATGCACATTGAAGTAGGAAACCATTCTTAATCAAATCCCCAAAAGCATATGCCATAAAAGATAAGATAGACAAGTGAAACCTCATCAAGCTAAAAAGCTTTTGCACAGCAAAATAAAACATCAAGAGAGCGAGGAGACAACCCACAGAATGGGAAAAAAAATTACTAATTACGTATCTGAAAAAGACCTATTGGGGAACTCAAACAAACTGAAAGGAAAAAAAACCAAATAGCCCTATTAAAAAATTGTGCAAAGGACATGAAGAGACACTTCTCAAAAGAAGACACAAGCAGCCAACAGATACATGAAAAAATGCTCAGCCTCACTAGTCATCAAGGAAATGCAAATCAAAGCCACATGAGATACCACCTAACTCCAGTAAAGATGGCCATCATTAATAAATAAAAAAAAAAAAAAAACAGATGCTGGTGTGGGTGTGCAGAAGAGGGGATGCTTCCACACTGTTGGTGGCAGTGCAAACTAGTCCAATCTCTATGGAAAATAGTATGGGGATATCTAAAGGAACTAGAAATTGACCCCCACCTACAATCCAGCTATCCCCCTTCTAGGAATATACCTGGAGGAACACAAATCGTTTTATAAAAAAGAAACCTGAACACGCATGTTTATAGCCAAACTATTCACAAAAACAAAAACATGTAATCAACCCTACTGCCCATTGAAAATAGACTGGATAGAAAAAATGTGGTACATATGCACAATTGAATACCACACATCCGTAAAGAAGGCACACTGAATAGAGCTGGAGACAATCATACTTAGTGATCTATCACAGAAACTAAGAACCAAATACCACATGTTCTCACTCATAAGTGGGACCTGAACATCAATCACAGTAGCACAAAGAAAGAATAGGCAGTTGTGGGACACTGCCAGGGGGCGGGGAGGCATGTGACAACATACAGGGTACCTGGTCCTAAACCAGGAAAATGGTGGGCTGGTTGGAGGCCCAAACTTCACCTGCAGGTAGATGACTGATGTACCTAATCCTGACTTGTACCCCCATCTTTATAATAAATCCAAACTTCACCTGTACAATGACCATTTGTATACTTAACCTTGAATTGTACCCCACATCTTTAAAGTAAAAAAAGTAAAATACAATAATAGTAGTGATTTCAAAATTGCAGAGCATAAAAACAAACATTAGGGTGTTGTGTGGGTGGAACCAGGTTGAAGAAGTTCAGTACGCAGTTTACTAATTTCTTCATATTTATTGAGACAAAGTTAAAAGTTAATAGTGAACGAATAGTTTCATTCTTGAACCTAATAAGCTGACAACTATATGCTTATTCAATGTCATTAAAAGATACAAACATAAACATTAGTGGAACGAACCATGAGTATACAGAATATACAATTTATAATATGCTGAGAGTAGATATGATAGAAAATATAGGGCATACAATAAAAGAGAGAAAACAAAGAAGATAGCTAAGAAGCAGAAATAAAGCATAACCTTTAAAATAAGAAGATTGTGAACAATTATTGTAATACTATAAGAGAATGATTGGCAGTAGTGGGAAACTGCCAGGAGAGGGGTGGGGAAGCGGGGTTGGCAGTAGTGGGAATCTGCTTGGGGAAGGAGGGGCACACCTCATTAACAAGGGTACCTGCATAATGCACATTTGTATACCTAACCCTGAATTGTACCCCACATCTTTAGATAAAAAAAATTAAAAGAAAAACTAAAATAAAATAAGAAGATTGGAGGAAGATCAAATACAGATATTTCTGAACTTACAATGGAGTTATATCCTGATAAACCCATTGTAGTTGAACATATTGTAAGTCAAAATTGGACATATGATAGACACGATGGGAGTTGAAAATGAGAAACACAATATCCAAAAAACTCTGGCAGTACAGTCCACTGTAGGGTATCAGCGGTTCATCTTCGTGATGGCATGGCTGGCTGGGAACTGCCACTGCCCAGTATTGCAAAAGAGTGTCATACTGCATATTACTAGCCCTGGAAAAGATAAAAATTCAAATTATGAAGTATACTTCCTATTGATTGCATATCAAATCACTTTTGCACCATCATAAATTTGAAAAATCTTAAGTTGAGCAATCATAAGTCAGAGACCACCTATATTGCTCTTTCAACAACAAATAATGAAATAAACTCAATTAAAGAAAATATTGAGTTGAAAGAAAAAATTTTCAGAGCAGAAATATGAAATAGTCATAATTATATTTGACTCTGTTCTCTAAATACCAAAGTTGCATTTAATGACACTAAGGCACCTAATTCCACATGATTTTCTGGTGACTACTTTGTACAGTTCTTAGGGTCTCAAATCCTATTGACTATTTACAATGTTTATATCCATTGACAGGCAGCCGTATAAAGTAGAGATGTTCATGTCTAATTTTTAATTATCCCTGTTTATCTCAACATGTGGCTACGTGTAACTTTGCTTCAGAAAGCAATGATAACTTTATTCTTCAATGGAAGTATTTAAAACACTGTTTATCTTTCCTGCATCTCAGCCCCCAATTACCTAGAAACAAAATGAAAGCAGTCAGAAAAGAGGCACAGATGCCAAAAAGAAAACAATAATTTATACGCTCAGTGTAATAACCACATATATTTCTGGTGTTGACACTATTACATGCTTGCTTTTGACTGAAATGTTCTTGGTTCGGTTTGAGAAACTCTGAAGTATAAAACTAAGCTCACTAGAAATCTAGCTGTTTAATCTTCTAAATTGTTGCATCAGTGTTCCTGGGCTGTAGCAGCCTGAGGTCTAAACTGTATTTCAATATTAGTCACCCAATAGAAAGCATTTTTTTCAGGTGTGATTCCATCCACTCTTTGGGAATGCTAGTCCTGTTTCACCACATACTTATTTTCTTGGCAGGTATTTTTTTTCCACCTTTACTCCAGGCACAAATCCTACTATCAATTGCAAAGTATCAGCTCTTCTTTTCCTTTCTGCTTTACCTTATCAAGGTAGTGTCTCCCATCTTTCAAACAGGGAAGTTTGTCACTCATGCCACTCATGCCACTCATGCCAGTGGATGTGTGTGAAAGAAGTTTGCAGCTGCTCTCTGGAGATAAGTGTTATGGCTACATCACGAAATTTGCTACTGGTTTATCAGCAGTCTCCACGCGAGTTGCTGCTGGTGTCTGATGTAGAGGGCCCTGATATCTGCATCACCACATGGTATCCTACTGCTACCAAGTCCACTGGCTCCATCTCCCATCCCCACTAAAGCTGTTGGCACCAATGTACAAATGACTTGCATTTCCAGTGCTCTACAGTGATTTCCAACACTTTTGGGGTTTACGTGGTATTTACTCACTCTTTTAATGAAGGCCTCTCATTTTAAGAGGCAGGTTGGAATCTGTGAAGACTTTTTTTTTTAAAGGCAGCATAATAGAATCACCTTTTCCCTCAATCAATAGTCATAACCTTGAACCAAACTTCTGTATCTTAACTTACTCTCACATTATTGATCAGCTTTTTCTCTCAAGAGGGTCCTCTAATTGGGCTGCCAGATCGATACAGGGCACCCAGTTAAATTTGAATTACATATAAACTCTCTTAGTCCGTTTGGGCTGCTGTAACAAAACCACTGTAGACTAGGTGGTTTATAAACAGCGTAAATTTATGTCTCATGGTTCTTAAGGGGTTGGGATGTTCAAGATCAAGGCACTTGCAGATTTGATGTCAGCTGTGGGCCTGCTTCCTGGTTAATCGATGACCATCTTCTTGCTGCTTCCTTACATGGTGAAAAGGGCAAAGGAGATCTTTGGCTTTTCTTTTCTAAGGGCGCTAGTCCCATTCATTAGGCTTCATCTTCATGATCTACCTGCCTCCCAAATGAGCCACCTCCAAACACAACTGCACTGGAAATTAGATTTCAACACATATTGGGGGGCGGGGGGGGGAGGAAGGTATAAACTGAATAGTAACTGAATTTTTAATATATAAATGTGCCATGCAATATTTGGAACATTCTTAGACTAAACCTTAATTATAGTTTATCTGAAATTTAAATTTAGCTGGGCTTCCTTTATCTTTATTTGCTAAACGACAAGCCAATTTAGATTCCTGAATGGCCCCCACATACACCTGCATAAGCCTGAACCCTAGGGCAAACTTAGTTTCAAGTACCTTGAACTTAGGTATCCAATATCAGAAATGATGAATCTGTACATTTAAATGATTTCTTCTTAGTTTTCTCTAATTCAGTTATCTAGAATTGTTTAGGTCAAGATTGCAAACTCAAAGACTCACAAAGTTGCAAAAGAGGAGAGCAGACTGGGTGTAACTCAACATGGAGCAGTGTGTGCCATGAGAAAATAGAGAGCAGGGGCCCCTTCTAAAGAGAGCAGCTATCTGTTGCAGTGTGTTGACTTGGGCCCAATGTGTTGCTAGATTTATTAAGAAAAACTGGAAATCTAAATTTTCATGTAACATTTTCAGATTTTCAGGCATTTGTAACACAAAAAACATTTTACAATACAGCTGCACCAATCCATTTGTCTGTCTTGTTCCATCTAGGTCCTTTACATTTAACTGCAAATGTTGTGACTATGGAATGTTGAGTGGTAGTATGTATATCACATTGCTTTTGGCACAAGCAGAGGGAACAACAGATATCCACTCCCATGCATGTAACTCATGTTTTAATCACATCAAAATTATTTATAAAACTTTAAACATATGACTTTGTATATATATTGCTTCCTCTCTCTAGGGAAGCATTTTCCCTGCAAACTACCTCCCTGCTTCTTACCAGCTCAAACCCTGATCTATTATAGGAACTCAGTATATTATTTTATTTTATAAAAATAGACTTTTATCACTGTGTTTTATGACCTATCTTTTTCGTCTACGAGAAAACAATTATGGCATGAATAGCTTCCTATGTGTTGTGATTATAACTATTACTACTCAAGGGAGGTACAGAAGAAATAGCCTAAAATTTTATTTTCAAAATGAAAGAAAAAAATGATTCCAGGGGCCTCTACCCACCTGGAAAATTAGATCCTCATAATTTTAGATGTGGGTGCTTACTCATTTCCCTGGTTTGCACACAAATTCAGGAGGTTTACAAAATGGAAGGGAGGTCTCTGACTCACCAGGGCCCTGAAGATCTTCTCTTTATCCAAATACTCGGGGTTTCTTTAAAGGAAAATGGTTCTGCTTCCTTTGTGCTCAGGTCCAGAAGGGTCTCAGTGTGTGGCTTTAGTCTCTCCTCTTCTATCAAGTAACCATCCGCTAGAAGTCTAGATGATTCCCTGGCATGCATAAATGGAACAGGCTAGAGACCTTTCTCCCTTTCTAGTCTTGAGAAACATTTGCTCTCTTGCTATGTCACCCTCTGAATAACTCCATCAACAAACTCTTCCCTATCTTAGCTGAGAAAGCTAAGGCCTCCATTTTCTTCTCCTTCTGAGAAAACAAAAGCTCCTCAATGAAGGCAGATTATCTTCTTGGAACAGGGGATAGAAAAATAGAACAAAACACAAAAATGTCTTTTTCATTTTAATTCTTCAGTAATAAAAACCAAACACACTTAATGCTGCAATAGCTTTCACATATTTATTAAACATTTAGTCTCTATCTCTATTTTCTCTATCATTTCAATCATCCCTCTCTCATCTCTATCTCTATCCCTATCATCTTTCTATTTCTATTATATCTTTCTATAGCTCTATTATCTTTATCTTTATATCTCTACATATATTCCTTTTCTTAAGATATCAGATGATCATAAGAAGTTACCAGACAAGAAGGAAGACTCATTTCAGGTAGCTGAGGGGTCAAGCTGGTTCTATATGGATATACTAGGCATCTACATGGATGAGTATGTGATTGCCTTAAATACAATTTTGTGGATGTACTTTTTCACAAGGTGAGCCATTTTTAGAGAGAATACCAAAGAGATTGAATTGCATGAGAGTCCTAGATTTTCCTGAGATCACCTTTTAGAGGAGGCTTGCCTTTTTCTTTCTTTACTCTAGCCTCTAATTTGAAGAGTTAAGTATTCTTATTTTTCATGGTTGAAAAATATCCTTTTTTTTTTTTGCTTAATTTTTTTCCAAAACATTGATTATATTCTCTTTTTGTAAATGGGAAAAAAAATCACACAAAAAAACCCCTCAAATACCTTCACCAGACTTAATTTAGCAAAATTGTACACAGAGAACAGAACAAGTTTTGTTGAATTTGAATGCAAATTTTCTTGACAGTCTCAATGTGATAATAAGCTATGTCAAGAGTAGTTTTTTAGTTTAAAATAATACTGGGAACGAGTTTCAAGATAGGAGAGTTGATTGCCATTTTGAAGCTAGTCCATTTGGGTTAACTTGATATGAATATTTTTCTTTATTTTTGCCTCATTAGACACGAATTCCTCTTGTATCAAAGGTCCTGAGTAGCTGGGTCACCTGCTTCCTCATCTGTTTTATACCCAACATCAGCCCTAGCAAGCTTTTGGTTACTAGAGTTGCTGTTATCACTGATATCACTCAACTACCTCTTTCTGATTCTCTAGGAAGACCACTGAGGGTCAAGACTGAGCCACTGGACATATGTACAGTATATAAAGTATTTCTATTCGGTTTAATTGTCCACCAAGATACTTTTAATATTCATACTTCCTTTATATCCCTGTGTTATACCAATACTTATTAATTTTTAAAAGTACTCGCCACTTTTATAATTGCAAAGTGTTGTCTCAATGTTTTGATATCACTGAGGTTGATTTATTTTTCATTAACTTGTATTCTTTTGTGTCATGTTTTTGTCTTTTGTCTGTTAAAATATTTTAATTGGTTTGTATAGATTCTTAGCAAGTCAGGTGTATTAACTCTTTGCCTTTCTTATAAGTTGCAAATATCTCCCCAAATTTGTTTTAAATGTTCCTACTTCCACTTATGGTCTTTTGGAAGTATATTTTCAATTTTTCAAGTTGAAAAAAATATGAAATCATGCTTAAAATTTCTATTCATACTATATTTTCTAATTAAAAAATAAATTCCTCTTTTATGTTTTATCTCTTCTACATTTTATCTATACCCTCTAAATTGGAATGGTAAGTGTTTAATTGGGAGATTGTATGGTGTGAGATAGGGAATTAACTTTATTTATTTATTTATTTATTTATTTATTTTTCCCCTTACCCCTCCCTTCCCCCCAACTGTTTTTTTTTTTTTTTTTCATTAATCAGTATTTTTTATTATGGTTTTGTGGGGTACAGTTAAGGGTTAGGTGTACAATTACATTTCATTCAGGCACTCTGTTGATAAGAGGTGTTTTCCCATCCCCCGACAGATATTTGCTACTGTTAATTCCATCCCCCTCACCCCCATAGTTTCCCAGTACCATCAGTCATTTTCTTATAGTATTGCATTGGATGTTCAAGGTCCATTATATGAGTGAGAATATGTGATATTCGGATCTTTGTTTCTGTGGGAGGTCACTCAGTATTATAGACTCTAGTTCCATCCAGGTTGCAGCGAAGGAATTAACTTTATTTTTTAAACAGTTAATCAGAAACACCAATGCTATTTACTTATTTTGTTGCATCTAATTTTTGACATGTATTTGCTCATAGAGGATGAATTGTTCTATTGTATGTTTATTTTTTTACTTTTTGGTTTGATCTTTAGTGTTCTCCAAGCATTTTGGTCTGGATTTTATCCTCAGTCCTCTTACCTTCCCCCATGATGACACAGGCAGTCATTTTTTGAGAACATTCTTTCATATTATTATTCTTTTCCTTTCTCAGTTTCTCTTCCATTCTTTTATTTCTAATAGTCTCATTTTACATTTTTACATTATTTTTGTCAGAGGGATCACAATGTTATAGGATTTTAAAAATGACCTTTCTATTTAAGTATAACGTACATACAGAAAAATAAACATATCATTTGCATACAACCCACACAATAAATTTTCTCAAAGTGAATGGACTCATGTAGCTAGATAAATAAATAAAATCTTATAAGCAAACCAGAAAGCTCCCTTTGTGGTTACCCTCAATCTTCACCATCTAACCCCTTCCCCCAAGTTAACCATTATTCTGATTTATAACACTAAAGATTAATTCTTCCTGATTTTTCACTTTATATAAACAGAAATATACAGTATGGAGCAACAACATAGCACTGGCTCTTTTTGCTTATCATATCTGAAAAATTTTTGCAAAATTTTTAAATTTTAGAACATTCGTTCTCATTGCTCTGTAAGTATAATCACAAATGTATTCATCCATTATGTTGTTAATACACATTTGAGTGGTTGCTGATTCTACAACCTGATTAGCTTTTTCTAGACTTCTTGGTTTATTTTTGATCTTGCAACTGCCTACCTTGGTCTAATATTCTCAGAGACTCAGTGAAAGAAGAGAATGATCTGAATTTTGAAAAACAGGAAGGTTCTATGCAATAGGCAAGTGTAGGCCAGATTGGTGATTTACATAAAGCTGTTCAAGCATATGATTTTGTTGCACTAAATCCTGTAAGTGAGATCATCTGGAGGAGGAAAAAACATTAAATTTGGATGAGAAAGCTGACCTTTCCAAGATGGCTTCCTTCAGTATTTCTTTTGGTGGAGGTTTCTTGTGTAAATCAGTTGAAGAAATTTATTTTCTAATGAACACAAGATAATAAGATATTTTAGTATAAAAGTAATCTATAGAGGAGCACATTTTTACCTGGACTGACTTTGCGAAAATCCAGATATTTGAACTTTTTTCATTGAAATCTAGAATTTATTTATGTATGGTCTTGAATGTTATCCATGAGTTATTCTGAATATGTATACATCTTGGGAACATTTGTGCTGGGTGAATGAGAATTTTTCAGCATAAGAGACTAGACCAACCTCATATGAAGGAGCTCTCAAGACTGGTGCTAGCTTCTGCTGGTCCTGAGATCTACTTTTCATATGTTCAGTGATGTTCTACATTGGGCCTGTAACAGAGTTATACTGTTGGGATTCTGTGAGGCTTTCTACTGGGCATTAGTGATTTCCTTTCCTAAACTACAAACACAACTGCCCCTTCTGAGGAGGAAAGCAGGCAGGTTTGCCTTGGTCAAAGTCCAATGGCCCAGAGTCAAGCCCTTAAGTGCTTTTTCAAGTGCCCAGACTAGTTGCTCTGAGATTTTGTCTGCTTGGTAGCCTAAGAAAGAAATTACTTGATCATTTCTGTTCTGGCATTTGCTAGTACACAGCTGTTTCTTTTGATTCTGTAGAACAAATTTGAACTGGCACTTTTCCTGGATAGGAGGATGTAACTGGTAGGAGATATAAAATACTTTTCATTGGCCTACAAAGATTGGAGAATATATTATGAAAAATAATACTTGATAACATTTTTATTCATTAAATGTTTCTTATTTGTGCTACATAATTGTGTTTCTACCACTATTTCTAACACCAGCAAGACATTGAAATTCACATATATGTGCTCTAATATTTTTCAGTATGTGACTCACACTTTCAGTCCTACTGCATTTGAATCTCTGGGAAAGGGTCCTAAGAATTGATGTTTTAATCAGTCATGTCAGGTGATTCTGATGTACACTAACACTTGTAGTCATCTGGCTTAAACTCTAAAGTGCACTTAGCTGAAATTTTCTAGTTAGCATCCATTTGAGAATAAGATAACATTTAAATAGGAATTTATCTGAATCGAGTTAAATAAAGTTAAGCATACATCCATAGATATACCAATTCAACAATAATGCACAGATCAGTAAAAATAAATAAAGTTAAGCATTATTTTAAGTACTTAATTGTATTAATGCCCTAAAATTTTTGTTTTCAAAGCCTCAAGGCCTATGACTCAGAATAGACACAGGGTGTGGTGGAACTGTCTTATGAAAACACTCTTATTTCAGAAGATAAATACCCTTGGATTTGAGTCTTGAATAGATCTATATTATAGAAAAATCCATTCTGTAGAAATGAAGTGACAGTGGAGTTCCAGCATTATTAGTTTGTCAAATTTTCACCCAACTTTTATGACATTATTATGTACTACCTTTTTACTCTTTCTGTCTGTTAGGGACAGACGAGGACAGAGGAGTATGAAAAAAGTGAATGGGTTTTTTTCTTAGGGACATGTCGATAAGAATGGTAAATCTGTTTACAAAAACTGCTCCTGTCTAAGCTCCACATGCCTTTTTTTTGTGTGTGTGGGGGGCCAGCCCCTGCAGAGAGATTTAGAGGGTCCCTGGAAGGTGTGGTGGCGTCGGCAATTATTCTGGAGAAATAAAGAGAAAGAAAGAGAGAGATGGGGGAGAAAGAAAGAGACTAGACTCTGTCTAGTGCAGAAGCCATTTTAATGGGATGAACCATAAGCCTTTTATCCCAAAGTTTCACAGGTTAAATTACAAGACTTTCATGTGAACACAAAGCCAGGTGGGTGAGGGGCGTCCCCCACCCATCAGGTGTTTCCCCAGGCATGAGGAAGAACAATCCCAATCAAGTCACAAAACTTCTACATAAACACAAAGTCAGGTGAATGTGATAACCATTACACTACGGAAACTCCTAACTATAGCCCAAATCAGTCCCTAAGGAATGTGGCCCAGCCCAAAGTTTGTGCTGGGCCGTTTCTAATAACTCTAAATAAATTATCTATATTATTAAGATTGAAACAGCACTTTATATGTATATACTAATTCTACAAATATATCCTTAAATCTTATAAAGAAGCTTGTACCGTATTAAAGGCTCCCAAATGTGACCTGACTTTGAATTAAGTGTAAAGCCGAAATCGCAGTCTGTGAGAAATGGGAACAATGGACGCCTAAAGTAAGCCATGCTTGTCGCACTCTAAGAGCTTCATGCTTAGATCATCAAAGTCCCTGCTAATGGGATGTGCCAAACAGCAAAGAAGGGAAGAGGGAATGGGCCATCAGCTCCTGAACTCATCCTGTGCTTTCAGGGTCCACAGCCTGCTTGGATCCCTAACGCTCAGGCAGGCCTCCTCAGCCAGCTCCCAACATTTTTTCCTAAATACTAGCTTATTTAGATTACATTTCTTGACTTCTTTGGTAAAGAAGTTGTAATGTTTGAATACAGGCTTCATATAGTGCATGTGCTTTCATTGTTAACGTTAAGCTGATTATTTTTTTCCCTTTTGGCATTTCTTTACACTGTCTCACCCACCTTTCCTAAGAATTTCAGCTCTTATGCCTCAGGGAATGAAAGGTAGGATTTTTTAAAATCAGAGTCTCCTCTTTCTGTCTGCCAGGCTGGAGTGCAGTGTCAGGATCATGGCCATCACAGTCTAGACCTGCTGGACCAAGGTGATCCTTCTACCGCAGCCTTCCAAGTAGCTGGAACTACAGATGTGCACCACCATGCCTGGCTAATTTTTAAAAAAATTTTGTAGAGACAAGGTCTCTTCAAGTTGCCCAGGCTGGTCTCGAACCCCTGGGCTCAGGCAATCTTCTCACCTCCACCTTCCAAAATGCTGGGATTACAGGTGTGAGCCACTGTGCCAAACTGGATTGGTAGGATCTTAATCATAGCCTAAGCAGCAAAATAGAAACTGAGTTTTATTACTAGCTCATGGTACTATTCTCTAGATCTTTCTCCATTGAAGGAATTAAAATGACTTTTCTATACTTTCTTAAACTATTTAAGATAAGCTTTAGACTGCAACAAAAACAAGATTGCGAGTAGCTTTAGTCATTCACAAACAAAAGCTGAACTTCAAACTGGTTTATACTGCAATTATTTTTCCTAGTTTGGAGTGGTTAAAAATATGAGTATTGCCTTATCATCTCCATTTTGATTTCTTTTGTGATATAGTATAATAGCTCTTATAATGCAAATGAGAAGTTATGGGTGGCATATATTTTTAGTCACAATTCTAGAAAATTTTAAAATAAATTTATATGGATTTATTTTCATTCATTCAATAACAGATTTTGTTATGAGCCAGCTACTCTTCTTTATACAGAGACATAATGGTGAGCAAAACTGACAAAAAGCCCTGAGCTCATAGAGCTTATACTGTAGGGGAGAGAATCAATGAAAATAACAAGAACAAAAAATGTTGACAAGGGTAAGAGGGGAGGGAAGAGCTGGGTGACAGTCCTCATACTCACAGTCTTCCTTACATGCCATGGTACATCAGAAATTATGCTGAGAGGCTGAAATGTTGTTTGCTTTGGGCCTTTCACTTTAGGGGTTATAGCTACCAGTGGTTTATGTCCTGATTTATACCAATATTACTGATGTTGAGAGAGGAGATAGCTAGAGAAAAACTAGACAGACAGACAGGGCAGGTCCCCCAGCAACAATGTAGCAAATTTCCAGCAGGCCTCTAAGGCTGATACACTGGTGTAGGTAAACAAGCTCCCTGTCAGCCTCTCAAGCTAGAGCTCAAGTACTCAGTTGCTGGAATAGAAAAACAATCAGTCAGCTCTGTTGCCAAGTGCTGACCAATCAGCTCATCATTAGGCCCTCCTGCCAATTGGGCCTCAGTACTGACCAATCAGAACATCCATTGCTGACCAATCAACTCACAGCTAGTGATGGCCAATTAGCTCGGTCTTAGGGCTAGATAAGCACCAGACTTCAGCTTGGAATCAGCAACCCCCTTGGGTCCCCTCCACGTGTGGGAGCTTTTCTGTCTTCTCAATAAATACTGCTTTCTCACTTTCCTGCTCTGTGTCTCTCATTGTTCTTGGGCATGAGACAAGAACCCCGACCTGAAGAGCTGCAGAAGATCTTTGGAGCTGAAGAACTGTGCACCCAGGAGGCTGACTTGCCAACTGGAAGAGCTGCTGGAAGAAGGCGAGACTCTGAAGCTGACACACTTTGGGGAGCTAGGCTTGCCACCCCACTGAATCGGCAACACTCTCTGGTCTTGGCTTATCAACCCATTAGAGCCAACACTTCTGGGGCTAGGTTTACCAGCCCCTTGAGCTGACCCTCTCTGGGGCTTGGCTGGCCAACCCATTAAGCTAACACTCTCAAAGCCTAGACTGACCTGAAAAATCCATATCAATATGTTTCCAGATTCCCTAAATCTCAGCTCTTCCTAAAATATGTCCTCACTCAAAATAGTCTATTTGAAATGTATGTCTAAGTGATATGTAATTCTAAAAAAAAAAAAAAAAAAATCAGTGACTGAAAATTTTCTTTTTTTATTGTCTGACACAAGAGTGATTGGCATATTAAAACCCCAGAAGAAAATTAGTATGTTTTTCTTTTTTAAAAAATGCACTGAATTTGCTAGTGCTGTAAATTTAAAATGCAATTAAAATAATTCCTAAGGAATCATTTTCATACTAATTTGAGTTCTCTAAGGAATTTTCTCACTAAGAAATAAACTTTGGAAAATGACTTAGACTCTCTGAGAATCCTTACATATTTATTATAAAGAAGGACACAATTGGGCAATTAAAATTATTTTTGAAGTCTTCTCATAGCATCTTAACACACATAGAGTAAGTGGGCACTATGACTGTGGTGGACACGGCAATATTCTGCCCAGGTCTCTCTCCAAGAAAATCCTTGGTGTCCAGCTGTCAGGCCCTTCAGGGTGGACCTCAGCTGCAGAGTGTATCTTTACCTGAGGTCATGTCCTTCTTGTGGCAGCCGCATCTGGTGATAGCCAGTAGATGGGCATAAAGGTCCCATTTCAGCCCCACAAGGGACATTATAATTGACCATACGTGTTGCACACAGAACTGCGACATGATTTTTAGGGCTCAGTGTAGAATTTTCATGTGGATTCCTTTGTCCAAATTTATTAAGCATTTCAAGATAACAGCAGGGTATGAAACCCAGCATAGCGCCTTCTGTCTACACAGGTGACATGTCCATGAAGCTGGCCCTGGTTCCATAGCATCCAGGATTTTGGCCAGGCTTATAGAGCAGTTCAACCTGGTATATAGCCTAGTTGTGTAGCCCAAGCAAGTTGCTTACTTTTTCTAATCTAAAATACTTTGTAATAAAAAGTTTAAAGCACATACTTTTCCGATTTACTTAGAGCTCTAAATACCATGACAACTCTGGGATCTGTTACTCTGTTTTGTCTCTCTAAGATATTTCCAAAAGTTTTACAGTATAATCTCCATCTTCCCACCTAAGTTATCACAAATGTCATGATATGGGTATTCATTTAGTTTTTGCCCTTACACAGGGTAGTTCTGTATTTTGTGGAACCTGAAACTTATTCAATCTGAGAGGATTTCTATAAGAAAAAACAACAAATAGCAATATAAATTTGGCATAAGAGTGAATATTTACTTAGAATATAAAATGAACAATAATAAATTTCAATGTACAAACCTGGCAATACCACAAATATAAAAGAGTCTTTTTTTTAACTTGAGTTTTAATCAATCACTTTTATGTTAATGTTTTTGCCTTCTACTAGAATACTTCCTGTCAGATTTGAATTTTGGTATAATTAATGCTTGTGAGAAATATGTCAAATTGACTTAAATTAAGGCATAAATAAGTGATTTAAATGCATTTTTGCATGGCTGCTATTTTATATTATGTATTGACTGATACTGAAAGACTAGACTTTTCAAGCAATTTTGCTGCATTGGTGGCAATTTTCTGTGTTGTTTGTTCTGAAAGTACCAGACTTTGTCAGGATAAGATAAATCAGATACATTAAAATATGATCTGATACATCAAATGCATAAAACAAGCATTTTCATACAAGGAAGTGATTCTTGTCTTTACTATCTCTACATGTCTGTGTTCTGTAAGTAGAGGTATCTGATAAATTGTATTTCTGTGCTTCCCACCAAAAAATAAAAAGAGTATGTGGTGCATTTGTCACTGTGTGCACTGCATTATCAGATAGACTGCTGGCTGCAGAGAACTACCATTTTGACTAGGTGACAGTGAGAACCTAATGTGCCAATTCAACTGCACACAGAAGATGACTGAGTTTTCCACAAGCTAGTTGTTGGTTTTATCCATTTTGAACTTTGTATTTTCTCCACTACCCGCATATTTTCATTGCAAGGGACCATAGGACATTTATCATGTTAATGCATACATTCTAGCCCTGAATTTTTATGTTACTGCTGGGTTGATCAGTACAATGAGTGGGAACATATCTAGAAGCCATTCCTACACTAGGCTGCGGGCAACAGCTACGTGTGGAATGGACTGTAAACCACATACGCACCCATCTCACTAAGTCAAAAGTAGATGTATTCCCAGCTCAGCTTCTTAGCTGGATCCCCAAAATGCCTGTGGTCACTCCACCAGTACAAGACCACAGGGAAAGTGCAACATAGAGAAAGTCAGAGTGGCCTTAAGTGATTATAGTTAAACCACCTTATTTTTTATGATTTTGTGCACACATTGCTAGGACACATCCCAGAGCTAAGAAGGGTAAATGCACTCTATTTTACACTGATTGCAGATACAGTTCTTTCTAAAGAATTTCTGACCATTTGTCCCGGCATCTTTCTATGAAAACAAGATGCCTTTCTTACTCAGAAAGTGAATAAATGCCAAAACTGTATGGAGCTGGTTCATATCATTTGCAACTAATATGTCTTCATTGTGAAGTAATGAAACAGAGTGCTCATGGTTTCTCTCTCTTTTTTTTCCCTGTGAATTATTTTATCAAGTCAGGCAGGCTGGATACAACATTGTCATATAGATGCTTACTGTCACTTCCCCACTCTCTATTTTTTTTAATCCCTCTCTTGAGAGCTACTTTTGCCTACTTTTACAATTTTCTCATGTTGGCCCTCACTGCTCAGTGTAGTACCCATGGGGTCTTTCCATGACTTTCTTTCCAGCAAATTTAGGTTTAATTAGATGCATTCAATAATAATAAAAAAAAAAACATTTTTGAGTATACACAATGTGTCAGAAACAATGCTAAGAGTTCAGGGTGTTACTAAGCTTATTTAATTCTCAATAATACTCTGATTTGGTATTACTGTTTTTCCCGTTTGAAGAAATGTAGACTGAGAAAACCTAGAAATTTATCTAAGTTCATACATCTGGTAAGTGGCAAAGTTCATAATTGAAATTTTGATTTGCTTGACTCCAGAACTTGTAAATCTTTTTTTCTTCCAGAACCTATAATCTCAACCTTATGACTATATTACCTTTTTTTTTTTTTTTAAAAAAAGGAATCCTATTATCTGCCATCTGATGTGACTATTTAATCTGATTATTTCACCCTAGTAACATATATAACCTCTAGTGTGGTATTAATTACATTATGATTTTTTTCTTTGTTTACATACTAGAACTTGAGATTCCAAGGCAGCAGATTTTTCATCTTTGCATTGTCATCACCTAGCTCTTAGAGAAAAAAAGTACTGAATGAATGAATAAGTTAGTAAGTTATTGAATGACACTAACAGCAGTCAGTAGAGATTGATGACTTGATCCAAAGGGAATAATCTTAAAATGGAAATTCCAGGCTAAAGTGGAAGGTACTTGGGGACAGAAGAAGGCTTGGGACATTAATTTTATTCCTCAAATCATCCTCCATACTTGTCACTGCATAATACCAGTCATAAGAGGAAAATGGTTATTTTTATTTGCAAATTATATTGCAGATATTATGATTAATTTAATTTGCTTTCTTGACATGCTAAAATGTGGCCAAAGAAATGTTTGCTACAGAGCTTGCACACCATTAAAACCATTATTCTACATTTTATGGAAGGGATGAGATCCTCTCAAAGTCCAATAGCATGTTTAATTTATTACTATTCAGGTGAGCTATTTGAGTAATTGAGCCACACAAGATAAATGAGGAAGAGTGAAAAGAATAAAAGTCTAGATCCATAAACATCTTTGCTGTGCCAGCTACATGGAAGTAGCATATGAATTTCAGGAGCATTCTGCTTAGGGGAGGTGGGGATTCTTTGAAAGTCTAAGTCATTAACCCTTACTTTAATGGTTTTTGATTTAGAATAGGAAGAAAGTGAAAGAAGCAGAAGTGAATTCTGGTGAATTGTGGATAAGGAAGTTACTTTTAGGATACTAAAAGTTTGTAAACTGAATATTAAGAGTTTCCCCAAAATGCTTCACACAAACATGAATTTAATACTATACTATATATATATTTATTTCTGGAATAACACTTCCCAAAAGATATATAATGTAAGATACAAATGTAAGCCACATATATAATTTAAAATTTTCTGGTAGCCACAGTTTGAAAAGTACAAAGAAACAGGTATAATTAATTTTAATTGATATATTTTATTTAATCCAATATATCAAACATATTCTTATTTCAACATGTAACCAACATAGAATTATTAATGAGATGGGCTGCATTTTAATTTTTCTGCTCATTTTGGAAAAAATATGATGTATATATGACTCTCACAGCATTCAGACTAGCCACTTTTCAAGTGCTCAGTAGATGCCTATACCTAGTGGCTACTGTATTGGACCACTCTGTTCTTAGGTGACCAGCCATCCCTGTTTCCTTGGGACTTAGAGGGTATACCTGGTAAATGGGATTTTCAGTTTTAAGACTGGAACAGTCATAAGTAAACAGAGATGAATTGATTGCCCTACAAGATCTAGTTCTTTTATCTTGTGTGCTAGCTATATACAGATATTTTTCCCCCTGTAACTTGAAACCCTCAATGGAGAATGAACAGGAAGACCTAGATTTAGATCCCAGATGTGCTATTTACTAGATGTGTGTCAATGAGAGAATCCATTACTTTTTCTGAACCTCGGTGATCATAATGTTAAACTGAAGGTAATATTACCTAATCCTCAGGAAGTTCTTGAGGATTTTAATAAAATTACACAGGAAAATGTACCTAGGTCAGGTCTTAGCAAAAGTTAATAATGATACATATTAGTTGGACACAGATTTCAAGTATAAGAAATACCTAAAATAGCTCTTTCTATTATGCATATAATAGAAAAAGTACCTCTCACAGAATTCCAAACTTTCTTAGGAATCTACATGTTCACTTTTGGGAATTAGTCACATTGGCTCGCCAAGCTTTGAGGTTGTCATGAATTCTTTTGCCCTGCCCTGACTCCTACTG
This sequence comes from Carlito syrichta, assembly GCF_000164805.1. Lineage (NCBI taxonomy): Eukaryota > Metazoa > Chordata > Mammalia > Primates > Tarsiidae > Carlito > Carlito syrichta. The sequence continues at coordinate 298,035 of NW_007249887.1, read as the reverse complement.
TTCTTCCTTTTTAATCAGAAAGGGACATATCACTTTTAATTGCTTTTTGCTAATTACATAGGTAATTCATATTTATTTTATTAGTATTAGAAAAGTATTTATTTTATAGTATTAGAAAAGAATAACAGGCAAATTCTAATAAATCATTCCATAATGCCACCAATAGTAAACTTTATGAAGATTTTTCATCATTCCTTTCTGGAATTTTTCCTATGCATACACACACACACACACACACACACGCACGCACACATACACACACACGCACATACATGTTTTATATGCTGTGTTACATTTTACATCACATGAGTATTTTCCATACCATTAATTAGTCATCACTATTAGCATAGCTGTATTAATTTATTACATATATGATCCATAATTTACGTACACACCTGCTATTGTTAGATACTCAGATATTTCTACTTTTTGGAGCATAAAATTTAAGGCTGTGAAGAATATACTTCTTTTTCAGATGAGGTTAAGCTATCCCTCTTTGCGGAAAATATGATCCTATATCTTGAAAACCATAGGGAATCTGTCAAAAGCCTCCTCACATTGATAATTGACTTTGGTAAAGTTTTGGGGTACAAAACCAATGTGTAAAAACAGTCGCATTTCTATACACCAGCAACAAGCAGACAGTGCCAAATGAAAACACAATCCCATTCACAATAGCCGCACACACAAAAAAGGAAATACCTTGGCATCCACCTAACCAGAGAAATGAAAGACCTTTACAATGGGAACTGCGGATCACTGCTCAAAAAATCAAGGATAACACAAACAAATGGAAAAATATTCCATGCTCATGGATTGGAAGAATCAATATTGTCAAGATGTCCATCCTACCCAAGGCAGTCTACAGATTCAGTGCAACACCCATCAAATTATCAATATCATTTATCTCAGACCTGGAAATGACAGTACAGAAATTCATATGGAAACAAAAAAGAGCCACAAATAGGGAAAAAAAATTCCTCCGCCAAAGGAACAAAGCAGGAGGTATCACGCTTCCAGATTTTAAACTTTACTACCGGCTACAGTAATCAAAACAGCCTGGTACTGGTCCCATATACCAATGGAACAGGACAGAGATTATGGAAGCAAAAACAACTCAATCTCTCAACCAACTCATCTTCAACAAAGTCACCAATAACAACCACTGGGGAAAGGAGACTATATTTGGCAAATGGTGCTGGGAAAACTGGCTGACCACATGCAGAATAATAAAACTGGATCCCCATCTACTGCTATATACAAAAAATCAACTCCAAATGGATCAAGGACCTAAATGTAAAACCTCAGACTACAAGAATCCTAGAAGAAAATGTAGGAAACACTCTTATGCACATTGGAGTAGGCAACCAATTCTTAATCAAATCCCCAACAGTGAAAGCCATAAAAGATAAGATAGACAAGTAGGACCTCATCAAGCTGAAAAGTTTTTGCATAGCAAAAGAAACTATCAAGAGTGTGGGGAGACAATCCACAGAAAGAAAAAATATTTGCTAATTATATATCTGACAAAGGCCTAATATCCAGGATCTATGAGGAACTCAAATGAGCTGAAAGGAAAAAAAAAAAAAATTATATACAAAAGTGGGCAAAGAACATGAATAGACACTTATCAAAAGAAGATATACAAGAAGCTAACAGATACATGAAAACATGCGCAGCCTCACTAATCATCAGAGAAATGCAAAGCAAAACCACAATGAGATACCATCTAACTCCAGTAAGAATGGTCCTCATCAATAAAAAAAAAAAAAGATGCTAGAGAGGATGCGGAGAAAATGGAACACTTCTACATTGCTGGCAGGAGTGCAGACCAGTTCAATCTCTATCAAAAGCAGTGTGGTGATTCCTAAAAGAACTAAAAATTGACCTTTCATATGATCTAGCAACACCTCTACTGGGACAATACCCAGAGGAACATAAGTCATTGTGCAAAAAATGCACATGCACACGCATGTTTATAGTTGCACTATTCACAATAACAAAAACATGGAACCAATCCCACTGCCCACCAAAAGTGAACTGGATAAAGAAAATGTGGTACATATATGTGGTGGAATATTACACAGCCATAAAAAAGAGCAAAATCATGGACTTCGCAGTAAACTGGATGGAGTTAGAGACCATCATACTTAGTGATCTATTAAAGAAACAAAGAACTGAATACTGCATGTTCTCACTCATAAATGGGCCCTGAACACTGGTCACATTAGCGCAACAGAAGGAACAGCAGTCAGTGGGTATTGTCGGGTGGTGGGGTGGTGGCTCATAACAACACAAAGCATACATGTTCCTAAATCAGGAGACATGAGGGTCAGTTAGAGGTCCAAACTTCACCTGCATGCAGCCTACTTGTACAGTTAACCCTAACTTGTACTCCAGCTCTCTATAATAAAATAAAATAAAATATTTTTTCCAGGCACCCATTTTTAAAGGATAAATTCCTAGAAATGGAACTACCAAGTGAATGAGTGTATGCTTAGGCATATTTTTGAGGTTTTTGGTATGTTTAATATACTATTTTATGCAATTTTTTTTCTACTTTATATCCCCAAATTATTACAGAGGTGTAGAAGTAAGTGTGCCTCTTACCTCACATCTTTGTTTACATCAGTTACTACTAGAGAAAACACCTTTCACTGTAATATAATCCAGGTACAGAAAAACACACATGCAAATATATATGCATATGTACATATGAATTATCATAAGGCAGATACCCTTGTAACTGCTACCCTAGTCAAGAAATAAAACATTTCCATCCACCCAGAAGCCTCTCCCTTTGCTCCACCCTCATCACATTTCCCTCTACTTCCCCACAGAGGAACTGTGAAAGACATCAAGGGACTCTCCTGACTTTTGTATGGATCCCTTTCTTCCATTTTTCTGTGGTTTTATTACCAACTATGTACCCCTAGGCATTAGAGTTCAGTCTTGCTCTTTTAATCTATAACTTCTCTCCCCGTATCTCCCCCTTTCTTTTCCTTATGATTTGAGGAACCCAGGCCATGGTCAGCAGTTTCCCACAGTCCGAATTTGCTGGTGGCACAGTCATGGTCCAGCTCCTCTTTACTCTCTATTTCCCACATATTGACAGCTGCATCTGGAGACTTAATCACACTAGATTCAATCATGTGGCAAGATCATAGGTGATACATTGTCTCTTCAGGAGGTACATCATGTCTGGCTGTCTTTTTTTTTTTAATGACGTTAGAATTGATATTCAATGCCTAGATCCATAGATTCTTTCTGGATTGCCAAATTATGGTATTATTTTTGCTTTTATTTATTAAAATATAAACAATATGGGATAATTTTAAAAGAATATGTTTTCCCTTATCTAGTATTTAGTTATCAAGAGGTACAGTCGTCTATATAGGAAAGATAGGATGAATGTCCAATTCCTTTCTTTTATTTATTCACTGTCCAAGATGACCAATTTAATTTAATGTCATTATAAACTTATACATTTAAACATATTTGTGTGTCTTGAACTAATGGAATTCTGACTTCTATTGAAGCTCAAATTGTCCTATCTTTGGCCTGTGTGATACTTTTGATATTGTTTCAGTGGTCTTTGGCAGCCTGTTTGATATTAGTATGTTAAGACATTCCAGTCTCATCTTATACATTTCCTCCTAAACCTGAAATCAGCAAATTCTCCAAGAATCCCTGGATTCTTTTAATGGGAAATAATACTTCAGTACTACAGTCTTGTTGGAGATGGTTATAACTACTGACTTGATCATTTTTTCTCATTTTAATATACTGTACCTTTTGTGGAAATAGTAATGTATATTTTTTCCCCCATTTTTGCGTTTGTCTTTGGTACACTTTCAGTGTCTTTAGGGATATTATTTTCCTCTGTATTCTCTTTTTTTCAAAAAATGATAACTTTACATAGCATTTAATCTTGATAGTTTTCTCTTGGTAATTTAAAAAATAAATTTGGTTTCTCTGAAATTTTAGAAAGAGACTTGGTTCAGATAACTTTTCTAACCTTTTAGAACTCCCCTCACTCCTTTAAAAAATGTTTTAAAAATAAGTGTTACAAAATTTGATAGTTTGCTTTCTGAGAGTTCCCGATTCTGTTATTTTCTGCCCTTCTCAACACTCCTTTTATCTGGCCTTCTCTTTCCTTTGTCTTTCTTGCCCATGTGCCATTCAGATTTTACTCCACTCCCCTCCATATCATCTCAGTGTGGGGCCCTGTGCTGGAAGAGTCCTGGCAGATCTGTTTTAAGAATTCATAGGAGACAGTCTGCCCTAGCCTGTTTCATGGTCCTTTCAAATACATTTGCTATTGTATCTGGCAACATCCCGTCTAGGTTCAGCAAGTGCAGAAGCATATCAAGGGACAGAGGAAGCCATGGAAGCATTTGCCCCAGGTGCAGGCAATAAGGGGCCACGTTGTCCACAGAGTATTAAAGATAAAGACAGACTACTGAGAGCTGGTCTGCTTTATATTATCAGCCTGCACTGGCAATTCAAAACAACATCAGTGACAAAATAATCCTCCAACCTGGGTGTATCACTCCCACTGTGCCGCCTGCTCCTCTAGGCTGTTGATTTCAAATCAGGCCACTGGATTTTTCAGTGAACACTTGGTGGCAACTATTTTGAGGCTGTGCTGTCATTTCTCAAGTCCTTCAAATGCACTTCCCTCTCTTTCTCCTGCACAGTTTCCCAGATCGTGCAGGTTTGAGGCTATTGGTGGTTTGTCCCTACAAAGTTATATATCACCATTGTGTTTTGTTATAAATGTTGCCCATGGGTTTTTGGTTTTACTCCCTAGTCACTCTGTCTGTTTTTATGTAGATTTTCTGGAAGATCCCAAAACTATGCAGTCACTATCTCTGTTGTCTTTCCATGATCCCCCTGGCTATTTTCATTTTTAATCTTTGCTAATCTGAAATGTAAGAAATATTACCTAATTGCTTTTAATTTTTGTTGCTTGAGTTTTAGTAAGCCGGATCATTATTTTCTTATTTATTTATTTATTTATTTTTGACTGTTTGTATGTTTTATTTCATATATGATTTGTTTTTAGCTTTGCCTATTTTTCTGTTGGAGTCTTTGCCTTACTCTCAATGATATGCAAAAACTATTCTTAAGATATAAACCTTAACTCCCCATCTATATGTGCTGTAATGATACTGGTAATGATTTTTTAAGTGTGGCATTTATCATCTAAATGTATTTTTACATAACACAATTTTAAAGCTTAAGTCAGAAAAATTTTAAAATTTTTTTGTATTTTTTTGCTTATATTTCAAGAGACCCACCTACTGGTTGTTGAAGAGTTTGGTAAATTTTACTGCTGAACAATAATTAATGTCACTATAGGGTAAAGAACTACGGATCTTAGAAAGCAGCACATTTTCTTAATTTGAAATGATACCAGTGTTATTTCCATTTGTAGATGATCTCTGTATACTCCAGCCTGTTAAAGAAATAATGACTAAGGTTTACACAGGGCTTCACAATTTAGAGACTTCATTCACTTGTAGGATTTGAGCCCCCCAATAATTCACATACTTAGAAGAATAACTGCCTAAAGTCAGCAGTAATGGATTCCTTTTCCAAGTGAAGTTGGCCTAATTATAAGTCTCTTGTTGCTAATGGAGATGGAGGTCGGTATTAACAGCTACAGTTAAAAAAAATTATGGGCAAGTTAGCAGACATTTGCCAGGAAATGGATTGCTTGCAGATTACTTGGCGTAGATCCCCATGAAGAAGCAAACCTTCCGTCCCGCTCTTTTACATTGCTTTTCCTGCCTGCATTGCTCCCAAGAAGCCAGTGTTTAGATACATCTGAACCATCAAAACCAGCAGTTTATAGTAATCTGAACAAATACATTATAAAGACCATATGATGTTTAAATAGTACTCATTTTTTCTACGACTGACAAGATCTTTAACTTTATACTTTGAGAAATATTACAGACCACCCTTTTATAGGATTTTCTCTGTTTGGCATTAAGTTAAAAGCTTAAGAAAGCCCTAAAACACTGTTATGCAAATCAAGGAATTATTTCTTGAATAAGAGTTTTTTTAATGTCACTTTAAATCAAAGTTATTAATTCCTATGATCCTGCAATTCTGGTGAGCCAGAAATTCACCATATTTGGATTTTCAATTTTCCACTTTCAATGGCTTTCTCTGTCTTTTTTTCCCCAAGCTCAACAAATGTAAAATATTTTAATCAAGTGAAAACAGACGAAAATGTGACTCATTCTCTTCGGCTAGGGATTGGTTTGCTGATGTCATCCTAGTCTCTGCAGCCAAAGCGTTCTAAGAAGTATAATCAATCTGTGAGATCCTGCATTTCAGTCAGGAACAAAAGCATTTCGTTCTAAACTCTCTTTCTTTCCCTTTTCCCTCTCCTTTTTTGTTTCCTCCCAAAAGGAAAAAAAAAAATCTTTGAATAGTTTCATACTTGTGTGTTATACCACATATATTTCCCTTTACCCTTCACGTCTCCACTCCATCGCCTAAGATAAATTTATTCCCAAGACTGTTTGCTATTCTTTACATAGAAAAAAGGATCGGAAAGATATATATTTAAAGTTTGAAAATCCTGCTCACTGTTTCCCTAGCCTCCCTCTCAGGGCAGGCATAACCATTTGCCTTCAGGGCTTTATCTGGTCCTTATTTTGAAGACTGAAATCTTTATCTCCAATGAAAACTGTTTTAAAGGACCCACCTCAAATTCAGCTTTCAACTGAAAGCATCACTCCTACAAGCATCTTTAATTCAAAATCGTCAAAATTGGACTAGTTACTCTTGTCAGACATTCCAACTTTTTGTTTTTGTTTACCATTGTTGTTAAAAGCTTCATAATCCCCCCCAGTCACTAAAATTGTCTCTAATGGCTTTTTGTACTTCTTCTTCATTTTACTTTCTGTTAAATTAAGTGTCCAAATACTATTGTTTCTTTCTCAAGAATAACTCAATAATTCAAATAATTGTTTGTTGTTAAAATAAAGTACCTTGGCAGCAGGGCTCGGTGGCTCAGCCTGTAATCCCACGCATTGGAAGGCTGAGGTGAGCAGACTGCCTGAGCTTGCCGGTTCGAGACTCACCCGGGCAAATTGGCAAGACCTTATCTCTACAATTGAAAAAAAAAAAAAAAAAATTAGCCAGGCGTGGTAGCGCGCGCCTGTAATTCCGGCTACTTGGAAGGCTGAGGCGGAAGGATCGCCGGATCCCAGCAGGTCAAGGCTGCGGTGGCCGGGAGCGGCCACTGCACTCCAGTCTGGGCGACTGAGTGAGACTCCAACTCAAAAAACAAAAACCAAAAAGAAACCTAAGTCATGTATATTTTATAATATAAAACCTTAAGCTTAAAAAATTTATATTTAAGCCGGGCTCGGTGGCTCAACCTGTAATCCCGCGCTTTGGGAGGCCGAGGTGAGTGAATTGCCTGAGCCTGCGGGTTCGAGACCTGCCTGGGGAACTTGGCGAGACCTCATCTCTACAATAAATCAAAAAATTAGCCGGTCGTGGTAGCGCGCACCTGTAGTTCCAGCTGCTTGGAAGGCTGAGGCAGAAGGATCACGCGAGCCCAGCAGGTCGAGCCTGCCGTGGCTGGGAGTGGCCACTGCACTCCAGTCTGGGTGACAGAGTGAGATTCCAACTCCAAAAAAAAAAAAGAAAGTACCTTGGAACCAGTTTAAATTCTGTCTCTGACAATCCTATTTGTGTGATGTGGTGTCTGTTACTTGGAAATTTTCTAGGTCTCAGTTTTCTTTTCTATGAAATGGAAATAAGTATAGTAACTCTGTTATGGAGATTATGGCTTTAGAAGAATGTCTGTATATTATGGGAGCTCCAGAGATTTAGCTATCATTGTTTTTATCATTATCATCTCCACTCAAATACCTTCTGACTTATTTTTTCTCTTCACTAGAATATTAAACCAGCCTTTTAACTCATACTTTAACTCCAGTTCTTACCATTTCACTTTCTAATCGGCAGCAAAGTGCCTATGTCAATCAGGGGCCAGGCAGAATAAGCAGAAGTTACACTAAGTTTTCAATATAGAGAATCAAAGCTGTACTGATAGTCATTTGGTAGAGGATTGAAACAATAAAAGGAAATACCATTAGAAACTTCTACCACCTCTAGAGCTAAATAGAGGCAGGAGACTGCGGTTTTTAGAAACTAGAAGATTAAAATAAAGACAAAACCAGGAAACAAAAAGGAGGAAATTCCTTTTACCTTCTATCATTCTTTCAGTTTCTCTCTACAGTCTCCTATTAGCAGAATCTAACAGAGAACCATCTAATAAAAGGAGGTGTTTTACAGCATCCCAGGGTCAGTATACTAGACCAGAGTATAGAAGGATGGATTGGAGAGTTGATAGCTGAATAACCAATACAGTACACTTCCTAAAACACAGACCTTGTCACTTCCTCAATGTTCACATTGTCTCCTCATTGCCTATGAAGTTCAGAGTTCCCAAACTTTGGCTAAAATATATTTTTCAGTTCTTTCCCTAATCCTCCCTTTCCTTCCTCAGTGCCCCCACCCTGCCTCTGACTTCCAGTCCTTGCTGCACTATGACTTTTACTCTGCAGTTCCTGATTCTTTCTCTTTAATTATTTAATCCCTCCATTGTTTTGCTTCTTTTGCCTCTTCAGTTTTCCTTTATATTTTAACAAAATCCGATTCATCCTTTAAGAGACAACTCTCTCATTAAACTGAGAGTTCTGGGCAAAATTTATGACCTGTTTCTTTGCAAATCAAGTGTGTATTGATCCCTTATTACATAATAGACATTGTGCACATTAAGATGAACAAAATATCCTTGGTGAATGGAGTTCCCTGAGGAAGTGATTTTTGAACTGGGATTGGAGGTAACTAGGTGGTAACTGGATAAAGGAGACTGGAGGAGAATGGTAATGAATTTGGTTTTAGACAAATTGAATGTGATATTCATTTGAGACACCTAAAGGGGGAATTGAGAGAACTATTGTATCCATGAGTTTGTGTTTTAGCTCAAAAGCAATGGTGAACTGGAAAAAATAGATTTGGAATCTTTAGTACACAGATTCTGATCTAGGTACTGGAGAGAAAGAAGATAAAGAAAAGAAGACTGGCTAAATGTTTAATACCTTCAGCAATTGAAGGCTGAGTCAAGGAGAATGACCCCCAAATGGAAAGTGAGAAGCGATCAGAGAGGAACAGAAACAGTGAGAAAAAAAATCAAGACGATGGAAAAGCAACAGTGTTGCATGATGCTGAAGTTTCGTGAGATAATCATGCAGACATTTGTACTGGATTTTGTGACATCATTAATGATGTTGGGGGGGACCCTTTTTAGAGGAGTGATGACCCTGCCGTGTGGAATAGGGTGACGAATAAGGAAGTGAAAATGGAAAACTTGTTCAAGAAGTCTGGTTAGAAGAAGTGAACCATTACACCTATTTCATTATATTTATTTACCATCTTTTCTCAACTGCAAGCATGTGTATTTCCTTATTGAGCTTTATAACCTTAGCACTAAGTAGGTAGAGGAGTTGTCTGATTCGTGGGAGCTATTATAGGGGGGTTATCAAGATAACCATCTTGATAAAGGAAGTATATGACTGATGGTTATTAAAGGGGATTAATGGATGCTGTTAAATAGCAAAGCAAACTATTTGTGATTTAGTTTTAATAGAATGGAAGCTGAAATGTTTGCTAATTCTTTTTTTCTGAGTTATTTTTGGCCTAATTTTGAAGATGTGTTTCAACGATGTGAACATATTTTGTATTCAAAAAGTCAAAAAAAAAAAGGTTAGAGAAATCAATGAGAAAATAGTCTATTTTTGAAAATACCATAATGCAATAAACTTCAAAATTCTAATCCACATTCCTCTTATTTAAGTTTGAGAAGTCATACGTATACTCCAGTTTGACTCCAATTTAGCATATCCAAGCAGAAAGCTAAGCTTTCCTTGGATCTGCAATGGTATTGCGAGTTTCTTTCAAAATATATTTTCCAATCTTGTAGAGCAAACATGGCCATTTTTCAGTCTTTAATTTGCATAAAATCCAAGATTATGTTTACACAATCACATTTTCTCTTTTTAAAATTATTCATTTGAGTGATTTATAAAAATCACCCACAATTTTACAAGATAACTGAAAGAATTTTAATTTAGGCTTCCAAGTTTAATAATATCTGTATGTTCTTATTTAATTGTTGCTCAAAATGCAGGTGAAAACAAATTATCAGAGGACCTTGGGCCAAATTATACACCAACTTTTCAAGTGTGTGACATTGCGATCACAGTCCTTCGAAGTTACCTCTCATAGCTTTGTTGTTCTCTCTGGCTCCCCATACCTTCTCTGGGTCCTACATTTTATTGACCTCAAGCAACTTCCTCAAGATTGCTGTCAGTATGAGTAGATTGAACAAATACTTTTTCAAAGAAATTGCAAATGACAAAGATTGGTAAATACTCCTGCCCCCGCTCCCAACTCTCCACTCTCGTGGTTATTCTGGCTTGATCCAGCCCTCCATCGTTTTAACAGAGACCCACTCCTTCGCTTGTAGACTTTTATACATCACAGGGTATATTTTGGAGGAGAAACTTTCTATTTTCTCTCAAGTCACAATATTCAGGCAGTTTCTGCCTCTGCATGCATCTGGGTTAGAGGGCATGCACATGCAACATGAAAGCATGTGTGCCCTATGTTTGAGCTGGGTGGAGGGCCCTTAGGTTTCTGAGTGTTCTGTAACAGATAAAGAGCAGAATTCAGTTGTTGAGTTCACTCTCCCATCTTCCCCCCACCAGGCTCCCTTCAGCCTTTGGTTGCTTCAGTGTTGCCTGCTCTCCCTCTTGGCCATGTGTTTATATGGTTATGGTCACTCTCCCTGGCTTTGACATAGTTCTAACCACTTGCCCTTTCTGTGGTGTCCACCAGTAAGCCTGAACTCATGTAAACTAGCTCTTTCTCTGCAGTTTCCTATTCCTTTCTCAGCTCCTCCATGCCTAGGCTGTGATATCACACACACACACACACACACACACACACACACACACACACACACACACACTAAGTAATCATTGAAAAGTTTACTGTAGACTTAAGAAATGCTAACAGCAGTTTGTTGAGTGGGGAATAGGGTAATTGCTCTTCTACTTTAAACATTTCATCTTAGGACAGGATTTTGGTGGATTAGTAAGAAACTGGTTCTATAATTATTTAAACCTCCCTTTAAGTTTTCTAATAAATGTGATCCTGTTTCTACTATGTTATGCAGACTTCTGATTCACAAAAGGGTTCATTACTTTTGCTTCTTTAGTGGATTATGGTTATTTGAAACTAAAGGTCTGATTAGTTATAGGAATCATAAGAAATTAAAACATGAAGGTAGATAACCAATAATTATTGACATCTACTATTAGCCAGGTATCTTATATGCTATTATTTTACTAATCCTCACAATGATTTCACCATTTAGTGAGGTATTATCTCCACTTTACATTCAAGTTGGAAGAGTGGTTCATAAACATGTAGTTAGGTAACAAGTAGGGTATGAACGTAAGAATCGAACCCAAGGCCAAATGCAAACTCAGCTGTTTCTTTTACTAGAACCTAGAGGTGGCCCATAGACCCATTTAGAGATACAACATCACATAATTAAGAATATGAGGTTTGGAATTAAATTTCCTTGTTTCATAATGCTTTTCTGATACTCACCAGCATTGGGTCCTTGAACACATTACTTAATATCCTCAGGACTCAACGTTGTGCTATACGAGACAATCTTTATAAAGCATTTAGCACAGTCACTGGTATTTAGCAAACACAAACTAATTGTTCCTTCATAAATTCAGACATTTTGGCTTCTTTATAGCTTTCTTATCTTTTGCTAACAAAGTAGAAAGCAGAATAAGGTATGTTTTTAAGGTAGGGGTCTCCACATTCCTGCAGGAAGGAGTTATGTTTCTTTGCTTCTTTATAGATGCCTCAATGTGAAGGTGGAAGGTAGAAGTGATTCTTGGTAAAATCCTTCAGTGAAACAGTGATGGAGTTTCACTGTTGTTAGGATTCTCTTTCCTTGTTTCAAGGCATGAAAAGCTACAGAGAGAGAAGAATACTGCAGAAAAATATATGGTAGTTTGAACTTATTTAGAATTTTATGAGATGAAACATTAACATCTATCAGTAGATCCCAAGACCTGAAGTCACAAATAAATAGCAGGTATTCTGCCACTTTTCACTCCACCATTCTTAGCCTATAGCAGGCATAATTCAACACAACATGATTAATCCAAAACAAGACACAGGCTTGTCCTCAAGCCCTTCCCATTACAATGCAGGCAGTCACTATGTCACCTTACACTCTCGTGGTTATTCTGGCTTGACTCCAGCCCTCCATGGTTTTAATAGAGACCCACTCCTTCCCTTGCAGACTTTTATTCATCACAGGGTTTATTTTGGAGGAGAAACTTTCTATTTCCTCTCAAGTCACAATATACAGGCAGTTTCTGCCTCTGCATGCATCTGGGTTAGAGGGCACGCACATGCAATATGAAAGCATGTGTGCCCTATGTTTGAGCTGGGTGGAGGGCCCTTAGGTTTCTGAGTGTGCTGTAACAGATAAAGAGCAGAATTCAGTTGTTGAATTCACCCTCCCAGGGAGTCACTACAAATTAATCAGGAGTTAGCCCTCAGGATGAAACCCCACTGTAGTCTTTTTATTTTATTTTTTATTTTAAGGATGTAGGGTACCCATTGTAGTCTTTAAGTGCTCATATTTGTATAGTATTGACACAGAAATCTGAAAGAAAAATGAAGTAAAATAAAGAGATATCCTAGAGTGCGGTAATTAAAATTTAAGAATGAAATGGATTTGGAGGTTTGATTTGAAAGTGTGTTAAATCAATTTACCAACAATTATGGGAAAACTAACATGTCAAAAGCTGAGTCAGTAGGGAAGTTAGACATATAAGAACTCCTCACTTAGAAACAACATAGACTGTCATAGGTTGTGATTAATTAGCCCAGAAAGAATTCCTAAAAATTTCTAAGAGTGGGAGAAGTAAGGGATTAAAAAGATAGTCATTATTTATTTAGCAATCATCTTTGGACAAAGCCCTGCTTGGTGAATTAAGTAGTGTTTCTTTTTCGTTTTCATTTTTGAAATATTAAAGAGGTCTAAATACCATAAAATAGCATAATTTACTAAATTGTGGCAAAGAGCTTTATGTGAAAGTGCCTCATTCTTAACAAAGACTGTCATATACTAAGTTCTCCAATTTTATGATTAAATATCAATAATTTTCCAACATTGCTTTTTCTGAACTTCAATGTGAGATATTTCACTTTTATTGAAATTTCCACAAATATGCACCTAATTACATATTTGATTAAGTCTCTTCTAGGCTAGAGCCCCCAGCTTTTCTGGAGTATAAAAAATAATGAAGTCTCCAAAGTGAAAAGAGAACTGTAACCATGCTAGTAGGGTGGGGCCTTGACAACGAAGTTGCAAGTATTGCATTACAACTGACAAGGTGATAAAAATGTTTAATACAGATCACTGATTCTATAAAAATTCTTTAAAACATCAAAATGGCACTCTGTTCTCTAAACTTGCTGATACATTGCAACTTTGGATATTCCTCCATGTGAAATTCAGCAGTTTTAGAAACACTAAAATATTCTGCATACAGCTGTGTTCCTATTTGCACAGACTCCACATCTGCCAAAGCAAATACTGGTCTTCTCCCTGTAATTCTACCACTCCACCAGAGTTTCTCCTGTATTTATGGGATGGGTGTGTTGATTATAAGTTAGAGTTCTGGTGTTTGGTTCTTGACTACATTGTATTTAAGTTCATTCTATGCTTTTTTGGTTAGAACTTAAAAGCAATGCCACTTTTAGATTTGGGAGGGTGCAAAGAAATAAGGCAAGACAATTATATTATTGTCATGATATATCCTCATTATACTTCCTTGACCTGTACATACATTTGAAGTACTCATCCTTTCTCTTGTTTCCAAAATATATATTAAAGAGCTCCATTGCAGATTTCTATTTTTTATCTGCACCAATGGAAAGTTACTGACCTTAAAGTTCATCCTTAGCATTTTAATATATTTCTGTGCTACTTTAGGGGAAAAAAAAAAAACTTAGTAGAGGAGGGCTTTAAAATATATCAGTAATAATATTATTGTGGAAAAGTTGGACTTTTCGGCAAATCTCTTTTGAAGAATAAATAACTTTATTTGAAGATTAATAAGTTTAAGTGTAACAAGTAGCGAAATAGAAATGATCAAAATTAATAATCAGAAAAGGTGCATAAATGAGCTTTATGTCTCTGATCCCACTTTCCTGTCCCCTCATCTTCATCCCTACTGTCTGGCAAATCTTCCAACAAAGATAATGATTCTAAAGATTCTCAAATTCATTGCCCACAGCGAATGTACCATCTTTTTCAAAGTGATTTATGGAATCTCACACTCCAGCCTACTTCTATCAATTTACCCGACTTATTTATATACTACCTTTATCTTTATTTTGCTCAGCAACCCTCAAATTTTTTTTTTTTTTTGAGTTGGAGTCTCACTCTGTCGCCCAGACTGGAGCGCAGTGGCCGTTCCCGGCCACCGCAGCCTCGACCTGCTGGGCTCCGGCGATCCTTCCACCTCAGTCTTCCACGTAGCCGGAATTACAGGCATGCGCCACCACGCCTGGCGATTTTTTGATTTATTGTAG
>NW_007249887.1:110371-283279 GCF_000164805.1 Carlito syrichta | reverse complement strand
GAGGTCTCGCTGCCCAGGCGGGACGCGAACCCGCGGGCTCAGGCAATCCACTCACCTCAGCCTCCCAAAGGCGCGGGATGACAGGCTGAGCCACCGAGCCCGGCAAATTTTTTTTCTTACCACAATGACTTCTAAATGTGGAGAAATTAATTTCTATTGCTTCCGAATATGAACCTTCTGCCATGTTTGACCAGTTTACTGCTCCATGGTGGGCAGATCTATGCAAACCTACCCCTAAAGCCCAAAGAAGCTGAAAGGCCAAAGAAAAAGTCTGACAAATTCATTTTCTTAAATAGAAACATTTAATAGGAACTTACGAACAGAAACCATGTCTGTGTCTTGGACAGTGGTGAAACAAGGTGGTGGATCTCTGTACCATTACCCCAGACCTAAGAATTATACTATAGGGAAAGGGTGATTCAGAAAAGATGCGAAGGACAGCTGCAGAACAATGACATCAAGGTTGTCTGACCCAGGGGCAAGATTTATGGTACGTGTTCTTACACAAGAAACAATAGACAAACTGAAATTCTAGAGATCTTCCCCAAACTGGGATTAACCAGAAGGCAACATGACAGATTAGCATCTAAAATGGGGTTGCTTTGACCTCTTTATTAGTTATTGCTTTGTGAGTAGGTCACAATTAGTCCATTCTCTACACTTGTTCTTCTTACCTCTCTTTCATTCATTCCAAGTCCTTCTTTTCTCAAGACATGGTCTGACAATCTATCACTTTTAGCTGCATAATTCAGTTTAATTATATTTTCTGTAAAGTAAATTTAACATGGTGTTTCATTCTTTTGGTTTATACTGTTTTTGCTCTTTCTATTGTCTACTCTCTTGTTTTGATGGGGGAAGTTTTTATTTTTTGTTCACATTCTGCTCTTTCTCCACCATTAGATTATATTTTATGCATTTAATTTTTTTTTAAATTGGAGTCTCACTCTGGCTGGAGTGCAGTGGCACACTCATGGCCACCCCAGTGTTGACCTGCTGGGCTGTGGCAATCCTGCCTCAGCCTTCCAAGTAGCCAGAACTACAGGCACATGCTACCACGCCTGGTTCATTTTTTGATTTATTTTAGAGACGAGGTCTCGCCAAGTTGCCTGGGCTGGTCTTGAATCTGCAGGCTCAGACAATCCTAATTTTTATTATTTTAAATATTATGCTACAAATTCTAACACACATATTAAAATTAACAGTTTAAAAATAATATTTTAACCTCTTACCAATGAAGCAGAAACTTTAAATGCCTTGCTCTCTAAACTCTATGTCTGCATATATATTATATATGGTACTATGTATCCATTATATATGTATAATGTATATATAATTTTAGATTTATATTTTACTAACCCATTCAATTTAAAATTTGTACTCTGCAATAAATGGATTGCTTAGATTTACTCATATGCATACCATTTTTCCTTGTTTGTTTTTCTTTTTGTGTCTTAGATATTTTTTCTGAGATAACTTTTTTTTATTTTCTATATCTCTCTTGAAATTTCCACTGTCTTCTTATTTCCATTGTTTTTATTGAGAAATTGGCTCTTAAATTATCTGTTATTTCTTTCACAGAAATCTGTCTTTATTTTGCTCATGCTGCTTTTATAATATTTTCTTTGATGTGTTACAGTTTCAATACAACGAACTTAATGAGTTTCTTTTTATTTATCCTGCTTATGTTTTTTTGCATTTCTCTAATTTTGGGGATCAAAGTAATTTCCAACTTTGGAAAGACATTAGCCATTATCTTTTGAATAATGCCTTTTTTCCATTCTCTCGATTCATTCCTTTTAGGACTCTAATTAGATGTATGTTGGAACTCCTTATTATATCTCTATATGTCTTAATGTTCCTTTCATATTTCTCATCTTGTTTTTCTGTGCTCCATTCTGAATATTTTCTTAAGTTTATCTTCCAATACACTAATTCTCTGTCCAGTTATGTTGAATCTGCCTACCTTTGGATTAACTATTTTGTACAACTCCATTTTATCTCCACTATGTACTTACTATTAATACCTCTTTTTAAGATTTTGTTGGTGGTTGCTTTACGTTATAATATGCCTTTCTTAATAAAGGTCAAATATCTCATGTATTGTTAACCATACAACAGTATTTTTCAATTCCTGTTTCACACCTTTTCTGCTAATTTCATCATATAATTTGCTTTTTTAATGTGCTATAATTGCTACCTCTTTAGAGATTCAATTATGTTTTAGAATAAAAATAATAAAAAGTTATATTATTTTAAAAATAAAATATTTGCCTTTATTTTAACTATTTCTAGAGAGCTTAATTTTTGTGTGTGTAGATTCAGGTTTCTGCCATATTTATTTAGCCCAAAGAACTTTATTTAACATGTCTTATAGTACAGGGCTGTCAGTAATGAATTATCTCAATTATTGTTTGTGTGAATGAAGCCTTTATTTCTTCTTCATTTTGTAAGATAGCATCCTGGGTAAAAAATTCTTGATTGACAATGTTTTTTGGTTTTGTTTTTTTTTTCTTTCAGCACTTCAAAGGTGATATTCTAGTGATCTTCTGTCTTTCAGTATTTCTGATGAGAAATCTAGTGCCATTCTCTACTCTTCATTATGTTTTATGTCTCTTTATTTGGACTGACTTTAAGACTATCATCCTGGGGCTTGAAGGTACATAGGAGGAAAGGAGTTATTAGAACCTGGAGTGATGCAGGTATAGGAAAAAGCTGTTTCACTGGAATGCAGCCTGTATCTGGCTAGGGACTGGCAGGAGGGGCCCGGGGGAGGGGAATAAATGCCCTGACCTTATTCTCTCCCTGCCTTCCAATTTCCTGCTGTTCTTTCCATTGGTCAAACCCCAAAAAGAAGCCAGAGGACAAGGAAGTCTGTTGATGCAACCTGTAGTGATCTTAGGGCACAGAGAGGTACAAAGAAGGATAGAGAATGAACCTGGTGAGATAAAAGAAGAAAACCAAATACATGTATGTTTCTTCCTTTGGAAATTTATTATATTTATCTGTAGAAAATTCTGTTTAGCTGTATTTCTGAAAACTTGGAACTTCAAATTGTACAGCCTTTATCAACAGAATTTTTAGGGTTCTATTTAATTTAAATTTTATTTTTGAGTATTCACTTTACATCTTGGTGATTGGATGAACTCAAAACAAATATAACTTTGTGGACTGTACTAGATTTTAAAGAGAAAACTCTTGACTAAGTGCTATTTTAATCAATCTTAATCTGTAGCTATGACATTATTTCATGGTCTGTCTCCTTTGTTAGCAATAATCACATGCTTATACATTAAAATTTTTAATAACCACTAATAAGTAGATTAGACAAAATCTTTACTAAACAAGATTAGAGGGGCAACCTCTTTGAGTCCCCTCCTACTGTGGGAGCTTCTCTGTCCTCTCAATAAATCCTGCTTTCTCACTGGAAAAAAAAAAAAAAGAACAGAATTAATAAAGTGCCAAGTATTGCTTTTAGATCATGGGTCTGACCAATTATTAATATTTATGGGAATTGGACTCACATAAAGTTACAAAAAGAATCAATCTTGATTCTCTTAAGAAGCCACAATTTCCTTAAGAGATAACCATAGCCATAAGAATGGATAAATAATAGTACATATTAGCAAATAATATATGAGAAACTAACAATTCAGGTTAGTATTATAGAGTTTTAGGGAAGAAAAATATTAGCATGTTTAAATGAGTGATTCCATAGGTAAAGTAGCTGATGAAAAAAATTGTAGAGTAGAATTACATTGAAAATAAAAATCAACAACTTTCTCTTGCTTTTCATCTTGGGATATAAATGCTGATAAATTGTTTAGTTTATCTCTCAGCTTGAGAAATGGGTGGCCTGTTGTTGACCATCATTTCTGATAATCATTATTATTGCTTATACTTAACCATGTCCTTCAAAGTGGCAACTTACATATGTGCTACAAGGGCAGGTAAACGGTTGATTTTCATATCTTTTCTTAATTTAAAAAATGTGGTGTACAATTCAGGGCTAGGTACACACGTGGTCATAGAACAGGTAAAGTGTGGGTACCCTTATTGATGTTATGTGTGCCCCTGGCAGTAACCCACTACTGCCAATTCCTTTCTTATAGTATTATGATAAATGTTCAGGATCCACTTATGAGTGAGTACTTGTGGTACTCAGATCTTTGTCTCTGTGATAAATTACTGAGTATTATAGACTCCAATTCTGTACAGGTTGCTGCAAAGCACATAATTTTGCTTTACTTGATGGCTGTGTAATATTCCATCAAGTAAATGTATCACATTTTCTTTATCCAGTCCACTTTTGATGGGCAGCACAGTTGGTTCCATGTTTTTGCTATTGTGAATCATACTGCAATAAGCATGCATGTGCAGGTATCTTTCTTATAGAGTAATTTGAGTTTCTCCATTTTCATAATCTTAATTTGATTTTGATTTCACTATTAGAAATACAGTTTTTTGGGGATGTAGGGTGTCAATCTGTTGCCTAGCCTGAAGTACAGTGGCATGATCATGGCTCATCATACCTTCAACCTCTTCGGCTCAGGCGATCCTTCCACCTCAGCCTCGCAAGTAGCTGGGACTTCAGGTGCATGCTACCATGCCTGGCAAATTTTTAAATTTTTGTAGAGATGAGGTCTCATTATGTTGCCCAGGCTGATTTCAAACTCCTGGGCTCAAACAATCCTCCTCTCACTTTAGCTTCCCAAAGTGCTGAGATTACAGGCATGAACCACTATGCCTGGTTATAAAAAACATTTTTTAAACAAGTAAAGTGACTTAAGATATATCACTAATGAAAATGTCTGATAAATGACTCTGGTCATTATATGGCTCCCATTTGTCAATAAATCAACAAATAAAACTTTTTCTTGTCTGTCCCATCTTTGTAGCCAAGAGAAGGGAAGGAAAGGAAACTTTCCCTTCCTTTATCACTGATTTCTTTACCATGCTTCCTCTTCTACCATTTTTCTCTTTTGCTATTCATATCCTACTCAGTTAAAGATAACATTTATAAGACCTTTTGCTTGCAAACACATAATCACTGAGTGGAGGTAAGAGATTCCTTTATTCCACCAGTGCTGCAAAACATAAATGATTGCCAGACTAGATCCTGTGCTTGTCAACCCATTAATTTTCTTTCTATTTACACATCTTTATATTTATCATATAAAGTTAATATATCTTTGTAGATTCAATATCCCAACATCCATGTGGAAAGTGGACAAGGTAAACAGTAATATACATTTCTTCATGTAGGAGTAATATAATCTTAGCTTTCATATATATTGTATTAAAGGCTAAGGTAGAAGAATAAAAAACAAGGGTATAGGAGGAATTTCTGCCACATAAAAGGAAAGCATTAATTTGAAGCATCTGGCCATACTAGTCTCTGTTCCTTCAATGCATCAAGTAGATCCTGGCTTGATGCTTTTGTATGAACTTTTGTTAGATTGTTCTCCAGGAATGTCTTATGGTTGGTTGATTTTTTGTTATTTGGGTCTCAGCTTAAACATCATTTGTAAAATAAATAAATAAGTCTAAATAAGCATGAAAAAAGCCAATCTAATAGCTCTACCATCTCCTTCTCTAGCCACAACAAGTAAATGAGTGCATCCAGGTACATTTATCTACCCCTTAGGAACTTAGAGAATTCTTTAGGGACTCTTTCCA
This sequence comes from Carlito syrichta, assembly GCF_000164805.1. NCBI lineage: Eukaryota > Metazoa > Chordata > Mammalia > Primates > Tarsiidae > Carlito > Carlito syrichta. The sequence goes on along the minus strand of NW_007249887.1, from coordinate 277,603 downwards.
CCTTCCATTATAACATTGTAAATTGGGGAACAGCCTAAGAATTTAACAATATGGGAATGGTTAAATAAGTTATAGATAGACATATGGTAGAATCTTATAAAGCCATTAAAATAGCTGTACATTGGCTGGGCGCAGTGGCTCAAGCCTGTAATCCCAGCACTTTGGGAGGCTGAGGTGAGGGGATTGCCTGAGCTCATGGGTTCAAGAACAGCCTGGGCAACTTGGCAAGATCTCATCTCTACAATAAATCAAAAAATTAGCCAGGCATGGTAGCACACACTTGTAGTTCTGCTTACTTGAAAGGCTGAGGTAGAAGGATCGCCTGAGCCCAGCAGGTTGACACTGGGCTGGCCATAAGCATGCCACTGCACTTCAGCCTGAGCGATGGAGTGGAACTCCAACTCAACAAACAAACAAACAAACACCAAAAAAAGAGCTGTACATTGAATTTGTAGCAGATACATTAAATACTTACAGTGTTAATTGGAAAAAAGTAGTATATCAAACAATGGATTACATTTAAAATGTATTCTTAAATAAAAAAAATCTTAGAGACATAAATGGTGTGAATGTTTAACAATGATTATATTAGGGTGGTGGGTTTGTTAGTCCAATGATTTTCTTTATATTTTCTCCATTTTTCCTTTTCTAGGTGTGAAGGAAAAGCATGTGCTACTTTTGTAAATTTAAAAATTAAATATTTGATTAAAAATGTAGTTGAGTAATAGACTTACTTGGATCATGGTACAGAGCAATGTTGGTCAAACTTTTGCTTTGCTCTCAGAAGGCCTTTGTATTCTTATGATTACTGAGGACTCCAAATGACTTTTCTGTGAATTCTTTTTGTTGATATTTACCATTTTACAAATTAAACCTGAAAGATTTTAAAGTTATTAATTTATGTATAATAAAAATTATATATCCATAACAAGAATATAAATAACACATTTTTATAAAAAGAACTATATTTGGCAAAACAAAATATAACAAGCAGGAAAATTTCTTTAGTATCGGCTTAATAGAATATAGCAGGATTCTCATGTTTGCATCTGATTTCAATCTGTGGGCCATATATTGTTATAATTAAAGTATATGAAAAAAATCTGGTCTCATACAGATATGTAGTTGGAAAAGGGAAATCCCATAGATTCACCCCATCTAAAAAAGAAGGTCTTGGGAACACTCAGTATGGTTTACATCCTTTTCTGGAGTAGAGGAAGAACTGTACGTCAGATCTGGGTTTGAGTCCAGAGTAGTTTACCCACAGTTGTACAATTTTTACGTCATAAAATCCCTCTGAATTAAATGAAGTTTGAGACAATTCAATGGCAGTGTTACTGTGAAAGTCCTTTGCAATACTGAAACAAAACTTAGGATCAACAGATGTTATTTTTGCATTTTCTCTATTTAACCAACAAGGATCTTTCGTATTAAATATATTTGAAGCTCTCATGGTCTTAAATGGTAAAGGAATAATGTTTTGATTTTTTTTATATTACATTTAAGCATATGAGATGTCTATTTTTTTCCCAGCAGGCTTTCAGACTGTCTCCCTCATTATTCTTTCTCACCTTTTCCCCTCAAACTCTTGCTGACTTTTGAGCTCATTCTGTTAGATCAGTGCTTAAGTTGGAAATTCTGAGTTTAAGTGGTCTGCAGGGAACCCTGTGAAACCAAGAAACATTGCATTGCTCACTGACTGTCTTAGTCTGTTTTGTGCTACTATAACAGAATACTTGAGTCTGGGTAAGTTATCACGAACAGAAATTTATTAGCTCATGGTTCTGGAGGCCGAGAAATCCAAGACAGAGTGGCTAGCATCTGGCAAGGGCCTTCTTCCTGAATCATTTCGTGGCAGAGGGGGAAGGTCAAGAGAGGATGAGAAAGAGAGAAAAAGGGGGCCATACATTTCCTTTTGTAAGTAACCCACTCTTGCTATAAGAGCCTACTCTCGAGATAACGGCATTAACCCACATGACCTATTCACCTCTTAAATGTCCTATCTCTCAATACTGTTAAAATGGCAATTAAATTTCAACATGAAATTTGGGAGAGAACAAGCATTCAAACCATAGCACCGGTCTTGTCCTTTCATCCGTTGAAAATACATTTTTAATAGCAAAAAAATTTTAGGACCCGACACTATGCATTCTTAAGTGAAGAATCATATAGGATTCTTCTAAATCTATTTGTATCAAATTATCCCTTATATGTAGGTAAAATAAGTAAAATAATAACAATTTATTAACTTATAGGATTTATAAAACTTATTCATGTGCAGCTCCTATTAACAATACTTGGAAATATGAAGGGCTTTCACCATCCCACCTGCAAATAAAGAATTGGGCTCCAAGGACCTGCAGTGCCCTTCTCACATAAAGTGGTTAGAGAAAGGCTGTCCCAGAACCAGAGTCCGTATTTCTCGTGGCTCTCCTCCTGGAGAGAATATTCTGTCGAATAGTCCTTTCAGAGATACCACACTTCAAGTTCTTAATGACACAAGATGAGTTTTTGTTTCATTCTTTAAAAAAACTTAGAATTACTTAGATTATACTAGGAATTGATTTCTCTTTCTTCAGGACTTGAAATCTAGAAATATATTTGATCTTTCTGTATGCTTTAAAGAGCTGGTAATACTCACAGGCTTAAAAAATGTGGAACCTATATATGTGTATTTTCCACTTCTCTCTGCCAAGTTGACTCAGGTTGCTGAAAAGGATGGCTACTTTGGAATGAACTTGGAAGATAGGCTGAGGTTGCTACGTGAAAAATCAGAATTCAAATCTATGGATGGTTACTGATTCATCCACATTTTTTTCTTGAGTGATGTCTTTTTTTGGAAGCAAAGACATGGGTGTGATTCTACAAAAAACCAAACCATGCAGAGTTGTAGAAATGCATTTTTTTTGCTACAAGAATAAAGATGTAGTGATATTATTGATGTCCTTCCTCCTTCAAGACAGAGTATTCTGAGGAGTCCATCTCAGTAGTTGATTAGCTTATTGAAATCATAAAAATTAGAGTCACCTGAAATATAATATCTTGAAATACTGGCTAAATCATTAAAAGATGAAGGTATTATTAAGGTTGCAAATAATTTAAAAAAATATTTCCTGCCATTTTCTCTAACTTCTTTACGGTAAATACTTCATGCTTTGCAATTAGAAGTTAAAAAATATTAGGTTATTTCACCCCCCTTTGTAGTGTTGAATGGCGTATGATTTAACCCTGCTAAGCTTCTAACAATTCCTGTAAGCCTCCTGAGTGTTTTCTTTTATGGGGCTCCTAACTTCCCTTCAGCCAGTCTTTGTTGGAGTGTTATCTATTTTCTGGAGTTCTGCTTAAAAACCATCAGATCCACAAACTCTGTTCAAATTTCTTGTGACTCCAAGTTCTTACCCTACCCTGTTCTCCCACTGTTCTGTGTGTTTTTATAATCGAACGGATCCTTTTATCATTTGTATTATAGTTATCAGTGATTGTATCTACTGCCACCAAACCAGGTAAGCCCTTACAGGCCAGGAATACGTCCTGTACATATTTGTATTTGCAAAGTAATCTCTAAACAAATGTGAATTATATTGAATTTCATATAACTTTTGAAGCCAGAGCCTCCCTCTTTCTTAAATAAGATGGGTACATTTGGAGGAGCAACTCATATTTGAAACAAGATTGGGATGACTGATTCTCACACTTTAGGAGCACAGTACCTTCTTAATTTTTCCTGATATTGATAATTTTCATGTCCCAAATAACTGAAGTATTTGAAGAGTTTTAAAAACAGATTTATAAAAATTGATAGAACAACAAATAAATCTAGGAAATTAAGCATGTTGTAGCTTCTGAAGCCAATGGACAGTCTTTAGACGTTGACTACAATCCATGAATTAATAAAATAACTCTTCTTACAAATAAATTTAATTTTAATAGATTAATGGAGAGAAATTGTCAAGTGTTCTAAGTGTGTCCCTTGAGGGTTTTAACTGTGTATTGTATTGATGAAAAGAGATTTCAGATGTTCCAGAAACAATTTTCAAGATTCCTCTCACTCCCAAACCATGGAAGTGAAGATGATGCTGAGAGGGAAGACAAGGCACATTTATAAAATTGCACTCATCCAATAATATCTTATGATTGCAATTATTCCAGGAGAAACATAAATAAGTCTCTGTAAAACACCCAAATGTGATCCATGTGTTTCTTCAAATCTCAGGAGATGGTATCACTCACATACTTAAAAAATTAAAATAGTACACTCTTCAACTGGTGAGTGAAACCTGTAGTAGTATTTACTATTCTCGAAGAATGACCAATTTTTAAAAAATAAATGTTCACAGGGGGCTTTAATTTTCTTACTCTTGGCTGTAGGACTCAGATTCATGTGGATGCAGTAACTTAAAAATACACTCAAAATCAAGTTTATAAATTCCTCTTTTACCAACTCTTTGTATGTATGTCTTAGTGTATGGATATGTACATGTTTTAATTGATTAGCAATTAGGGCTAAATATACAGACTGCTTCTTATTTTAAAGCAGTCTAATCAGTGAGCCACTGGGCCCTAGTGGTGTTTAGAACTTTGAAAAATTTACCTACATACTCACTATGCTTTAATATATAATTAAGATTTCAATTACTGTGGTCAGAATTTGTCTTAATGCATATTATCTATTTATACCAAAGTGAACTCACCGGTTGCTTGAAGATATTTAAGTAGACATTCTAAGTCAAACGCATCATTACATGTAAGAGTGTGTGTGTGTGTGTGTGTGTGTGTGTGTGTGTGTGTAGGGTTTTCTTTTCTTTCTTTTTTTTTTGAGTGGGAGTCTCACTCTGTTGCCCAGACTGGAGTGCAGTGGCCGCTCCCGGCCACTGCAGCCTCGACCTGCTGGGCGCCGATGATCCTTCCGCCTCCCCCTTCCAAGTAACTGGAACTACAGGCGCGCGCTACCACGCCCGGCTAACTTTTGATGTATTGTAGAGATGAGGTCTTGCCAAGTTGCCCAGGCGGGTCTCGAACCCGCAGGCTCAGTCAATTCACTCACCCTGGCCTCCCAAAGCGCGGGATTACAGGCTGTGTATGGCTTTTTTTTTTTTTTTTTTTTTTTTTTTTTTAACTTAGTCTGAAGTTTTTTTAGAGACAGGTCTTGCTGTGTTACCTAGGCTGGAGGGCAGTGGTGTGATCATAGTTCATTGTCGCCTCAAACTCCTGGCTTTAAGAAATCCTCTCACCTCAGCTTGCCAGGTAGATGAGACTCTACAGGCCCACCATATTTTTTAAAAACAACAATGTCATTTTAGATTCTTAATGATTGTTGAACTAATTACATATTATAAAGCATTGTTATGATAGGGATTGCGAACACAAGCTTCTACTTTTCAGCGTTAAAAAGACTTGATCACTGCTGGTCATTTCCCATTTGATAGACCTACATCAGGAGAGAGAGATGGGGATGAATTTTTTATTTTTTATTTTTTTTGAGTTGGAGTCTCACTCTGTCGCCCAGACTGGAGCGCAGTGGCCGCTCCCCGCCACCGCAGCCTCGACCCGCTGGGCTCCGGCGATTCCTTCAGCCTTCGGAGTAGCCGGAATTACAGGCATGCGCTACCACGCCCTGAGGTCCCACTGCCCAGGCGGGTCTCGAACCCGCGGGCTCAGGCAATCCACTCACCCTTAGCCTCCCAAAGGCGCAGGATTACAGGCTGAGCCACCGAGCCCGGCTGGGATGAATATTTTTATGACTCATAAACTGCCTTAAAAAGTATTTTCCAAAAATTTGATATTGGATACTTCTGACATATTGACAACTAATGTAATTATTTCATTGAAATAGTGACACAAATATAAAATGTAAAAAAAAAAAGTATCAGAAATGGCACTTAAAGTGGCAGGTTTATATACAACTTTACTCTTTATTAAGGGTCAATTTACAAAAATGTCTTGCATCTTCTCTTAAAGGCAGAGAATTCCATTCTGTCAAACAGAACTAAATTAACTAAAGGGGTAAGGGGCAGAAGGAATAGTTTTCCGTAACACACAGGAAACTTTAAAGCATTAAACACAAATCTGACAAACTTATGAAATATGATCAAATATATCATATTGAGTTCCTGACTTACACTGCCCTCTCCATACTAAGAAAAGACACATTTCCCAGACCTCTGGCCACCGCATAATTCTCAACGAACAATATAAGAACTCAGAGCTTGATGGGTTAAATGACTCCTTGTTTTGCTGAGAAACAACTTGAGACTCTAAGAATTTTAATTTTTTTTTAAAGCAGTACATGGAGCATAGCACACTCATTTGGCATAAGGGCCTTTGGTGGCATCAAGCTTCTGGACAATTTCCCCTTTGTAACCTGTACCTCATCCTGACATCTAAAAGTTTCCCTCAGGGGAAACCTTGACTCATGGACTCTCAATTTAGCCACAGAGAATTGTCTATTCCAGCACAAACATTCATCCATGTTTCAAGAGTTATTAGGCATAAAAAATAACTAATGGATGAATGGTTAAGAATGAGGAAATAAATGTTTAAAAATGTAAACATAAAAGTTTTTTTTTTAAAGGAATGAACTAACTGCTTATACATGCAACAGCATAGATGAATCTTGGAATTAGAAACAAAAGACTACATATGGTATGATTTTGTTTATATAACATTCTCGAAAGGGAAAACTATGGAACTGGAAGTCAGGACAACGGTGCCAGGGGAGGGAATGGGAGGAAGAAATTGATTCCAAATGGAAGAACTTTATGGAAGGAAGAAAACATCCTATAAATGGCAACGATAGTCACATGATTGTATACAATTGTCAAAACTCAAAGAACGGTGTACCTTAAAAGGTGAAATTTGTTCCATGTATACCATATCTCAATAAACATACTATTAAAAAAAGAAAGGAACTAAAGAGAGACTGGAGCAGAGAGTGGTGGGTGATTAAACTTTTTTCTAGTTGCCCCAGTTTTTGTTTGTTTATTTATTTCTGTATTGAGTAAGGGTGTCACTATGACACCCAGACTGGAGTGCAGTGGCATGATCATGGCTCATTGCGGCCTCAACCTTTTAGACTCACATGATCCTTCTGTCTTAGCCTCCAGAGCAGCTGGGACTACAGGGATGTGCCACCACATCAAGCTAATGCTTCTTCTTCTTTTTTTTTTTTTTGGTAGAGGCAGGATTGCCCAGGCTCATCTTGGACTCCTGAGCACTAGCAATTTTCTTGCCTTGGCTTCTCAAAGTACTGGGATAATGGGCATGAGCCACTGTATCTACACAGTTCTTCAAGTAAATTTTAATAGTTAAATTTTCAACTGATGAGAAATTGTATATTTTTTAAAGAAACATGAAAAGTTACTTGTTTCTATTTAACCAGCACTTATATAATATTATCTCTATGCCAGTGAATATTCTATGAGATTTACAAATATCAACTCATTTAATACTCATAACAGTTACCAATGACATAGGTAATGTTATTTTCCCCACTTTGCAGATGAAACACAGAAAATACATACTTTTTCCATCATCATCCAGCTGGTAAGTGGTGGGACTGGTATTTGGACTCTGACATGCCTAACTTCAGGACTCTGGCTTCAAGGTTTGTGCTCATAATCACCACATATCTACATATTTTTTTGTTTTTACCTTCCTAGTTCATAATATTTGAATTATAGTATAATAGATAGACTGCTAGGACTTGGAAATCATATTTGGATTGTGTGACTTCTGACAACTCACTTAATCTCTCTGAGTTCCAATATAAAATGTTAATGACTGTTTAGTTCATATTATTTCACTGGGTTATTGTAAAGTTTCAAAGAGTAAATGCCTGTTCAAATAGTATATAAAAAGACAGGTGCTACACAAGTCAAAACTATTCATCATGTTATTTATGATCTTGGCTCATAGGACTCTCTATAATTTCCAAATGTAACTATTTATAACTTAGTAGATAATAGAGTACTTTAAAATGTAAAATTGCAAACTTTTCTCAAAATATGACATAGCTAAAATATAAACATACAGATTAAAATGAAAATTTATGTTGTAAGAATGTTAAATGAAGGTGAAAATTTCTAAAACAAAGAAGAAAATGTCTCTAATGATGTCTAAATGTGTAAAAATGTTTTTTCAGTAGAAATACTCAGAGGTAACATATTTATAAACTTTGGATATAGATAATATTGATAATCAAAGTCATTGGTACATGTATTTGTTTGTTGTGAAAATATATAAATTATTATAAAGATATTTTGAGTAATTCTCCAAATATTGTCATTAAAAAAATCAATGATAGAGTTTAAACTAAGGGCATAAACGTCTTATAATTTCTTTGAACCTCAAATCCTTGTTGAGAAAGATTGTGTAGCTGGGGCTCCAAACCAAGATCTAGTCATTTCTTGATGTGTAATTGATGTGAGTTATTTAACTTCTTCTATGAGCCTCAATTTCCTTCCTCATCTGTAAAATAGGAAAAATAATAGCATTTATCCCCCAGCACTGATTTAAGGGTTAAGCTAGTTAATGCACTTAAGGTAAATATATGGTATTTGAGATGTAGTAAGTACTTGATACATTCTAGCTATTATTATCATCAATACTGTATCTATTATTTTCACAGTGACTTTCATTCACCAAAAGAGTACATACACAATATGCAGATTTTCCTATTCAAAAATTATGGCTTGCCATTTCAAAGCATACATGTACACAGATGCACCTAATTATTTACGTGTTCTTTTTCTGCTCACTAACAATTTCTTATCCTTGCTTACATATTTCTTACATGTTACATCCTGGGACCCTCCTTTTCTTGGTCCTCTAGGGCTGACATCTTGGAATCATCTTTTTTCTTTTTATGCTCACTGCTACTTCTCTGTGGTCATTCAATCATCAAATTCTATGAATTCTTTACCAAACAATGTATGGTTAATAAAGGACTATTAGGTAAATATAAATAACCAAAAAAAAATCTTTAATTTCAGGAAGATTTCAATATAATAGGGGGAACAGACATGAAATATAGAGTGATGTCAGAGAGGTTTTCACAAAACGTGCCGGTCAGTTCTACAAAGGAGCAGATTGGTTTGCCAGGGGAGGAGACACTTGAACTTTGTGGATGGATTATCCACTTAGCTGGCAGAGGTGCACCCCTCAATTTCTAATTTTTTTCTAGCCCGCTGTAATCCATCAGAAATTTTATTTCCAAATATATCCTTAATTCCTTTGCTTCCTTCTACTTTTACTGCATCTTCCATTGGGACTAAAAGTACTTTTTAATCATTGTTCCTGCTTCTATCTTTGTTTTGCTATAATACATTTATCACTGCCAGTCATATTTTTTAAAATAGTGTATTTTTAAAAAGTGCATGTCACTTTTCTGTATAAATAAGCTTTTGTTGGTTTCTCACTGCATTTAGAAAAAAATTCAAACTTCTTCCCATGGCCCTTAATAGATTTAATGACAAATATCATATCCAACCTTATATCATGGTAGCCTTGATGGCTTTCTTTCTACTTTTGCACAAAGTTTATCCCTATCTTTGGTAGGAAGAATAATGACACTCAAAGATGCCCCTATTCTAATCCCTGGAACCTGTGAATATGCTATTTTACATGTCAAAAAAGACTTGGCTTATGTGATTAAGGACTTTGAGGGAAATTATCCTGGGTTAACAAGATGGGGTCAGTGGAGTCACATGGATTCTTCTTTTTTTTTTTGACTTGGAGTCTCACTCCATCACCCAGGATGGACCTGCTGGGCTCTGGCAATCCTTCTGCCTCAGCCTTTCAAGTAGCCGGAACTACAGGCAGGCACTACCACGCCCAGCTAATTTTTTGATTTGTTGTAGAGACGAGGTCTAAACATGTTGCTCAGACTGGTCTCGAACCCGCAGGCTAAGGCAATCCTCTCGCTTCAGACTCCCAAACTGCAGGGATTACAGGCTTGAGCCACCGCGCCCAGCCCACATGAATTCTTAAAAGCAGGAAAACTTTCCAGGCTGGAGTCAGAGAAAGTCAATAAAGGAGTGCCAGGGACATGATGTGTTGTTGACTTTGAAGATGGAGGAAGAGGCTTCAATAAGAGGAAGGCGAGTAATTACCAGAAGCTCAAAAAATAAAGAAATAGACCATCTCCTAGAGTTTCTACAAAGGAATGCGGCCCTGCCAACACTTGGATTTTAGCCTAAGGAGACCCATGTCAGACTTTTGACCCCCAGAAATATGATATATTAGTGTGGTTTTAAGTCACAGGTAATAGAAATTTTTTATGGCAGCCATAGAAAATTCATACATCTTTCCAAGTCTTTCCCACTTTGTTTCCTTTGCTTAAAATGCCTTCCCCCTATCCTCCCCCAGTTCTTCACTGATACAATATCTTCAAATCTTTGGTCTCAGCTTCAGTGTTACCACCTCAAATAGGTCTTTCCTGATGGCCCTATTGCAGCATCCCTCCTGTAGCCCATGCTCTAGTAACTCTAAAACAATATGCTGTTTATTTCCTTCATGACATATCATTTTCTGAAATTACCTTCTTTGTTGATTTACTTACTTATTGCTGTTTTTCCACTCAAGGTTGTAAGCTCCATGAAATTGGGGACTTTGTCTGGGTTGTTCATAGTTATACCCTTAGTGTTTTGAATAGAACTTGACAAATAATAGACACTCAATATACGTTTGTTGGATGAGAGAATGAATTAGACCAGGGAGGTGGTTATTTCAGGTAAAGGTCAGAGCCTGAGTAACATTCTAAGGTGTGAAAATGTTTCATATATCTGGGAAAATCTACATTCCCTACAAAGGAAACAATGAGAGGAAAGTAGAAGAAGTTGGGGACCAAGAAGCAGGCATTCATTCTTACTATTATTATTTTAAGTGATCATGTTATCTTGAAAGTGCTTGAGTGTCAGTTTTTAAGAAATGGGAGTAATTGAGTGAAGGAAACAATTCTCTCCCAAACTGCATAGCAAACCAACAAGACTTGGTAACAGGTTGAGGGAAAAGGAAGGATATCCTCTCATGTTTCTGATATTTGGAACTGGGATTTGGTGTTAGCGTTACCTGTTATAAAGGCAAGTGGAGCTAATGGCTTCATTTTGGATTCTGAGTTTTATAAATTGTTCAGTAGGAGACGTTTTATGTAGACACTTAGAAATACAGGTCTGTTGCTCAGGAGGGAAGCCTTGCCTGGAAGTCATGGTACATAGGTGGAAACAAAGCCAAGGGATCTAATAAGTAATATAACCCAAGCCAATGGACAAAAAAAGCTGATGGCACAACACTGGAGAGCACAAATGACTTTGGAGGAGTTCTCAAAGGAAGCTCAACTAGAAAACCAGGGGGCATAAACATAAGCCCCAGGGGGCTATGTGGGAACGTAGAAGTCATGGGGGAAGGAGCTTCAGCAGGTGTAATTGGAATATCAACCATACTATTAACCGTTAAGAAGGAAGAAAGGTCTTTGGGTTTATGAACAAATGGATTGTTGAAGTCTTTGGTGATGCAAGAAACAGCAGAGGGCTAGCATGAGATCCTGACACGGATGGTTGCAGATGACTGGAAGGAGAAGGGGTAGAAGGAAAAAAGAGACTACAGAAGAAGTGGAGTGAAGGAAAACCTCCCCCTCCTTTTTTAAAAGATGGGCTATAGGTGAAGAACAGATTTATAGACTGCAGGAAGAGCACTAGAAGAGGAGGACAGGTGGAAGGTACAGGAGAGAGAGGGGCCCATTGATGGAGTGATGCCCTGAAGGAGACATGAAAGGATGGGATTTGGAGCAAAGAGAGAGGGTTAACCCTGAAAGGACATGGAGACATCTTTTCTCCAGAAATTGGAAGTGTGAGTGTCAGGTAGTTCTAAGAAGAGCTAAAATGCAGTTCAGAACTTTGCTTTGAAGTTACACATCACCACAACAGAAACCTAAATCTACCACTTTTAGCTGGGCCTACCTGAGCAAGTAAACATCTCATTCAACCCTAGTTCCTTTTATATGATTTGAGAAAAATAATAAATACCTTTTGGGGTTGTTGTGAGAATTGGTAAAAATTCACCCAGTGAGAACATATTATTATAATATGTATGCTGTTGGGATGTGCTTCACTGAAGTTCCTGAACTCCTACTCCAGCACTGAGGTCTAGAGTCAGTTCATCAAGAACTAAGAAATGGTTCGTCCTCTAGCCTGAATTCAATCACATCTATTAAACAGACATCCTAGTGAACACTTGTGTATGTTTGTCTTTTCCAAATTGTAACATGGGACCCTAAGGCCAAACATAGAGGAAAAGCCCAAGTTGCAAAATATTTTACTATTTATGACTTGACTTAAACAAGATGTCAAAAGTTCACAAGGACAATATAGAGTACTTATTTACCTCAGCTCTTCTGACAATATTTGTCATGTTCCTCTCATACCATGAGTTTAGATATGATGGGAAGAGGAGGCTGAAACTGGCGGTAACTGTGAGAGGTTGGATTGTGCCTTTAATCTTTCTTTTTCTTTGAGTTGGAGTCTCACTCTGTCGCCCAGACTGGAGTGCAGTAGCCACCGCAGCCTCAACCTGCTGGGCTCTGGCGATCCTTCCGCCTCAGCCTTCCGAGTAGCCGGAATTACAGGCATGTGCTACCATGCCCGGCTGATTTTTTGATTTATTGTAGAGATGAGGTCTTGCCAAGTTGCCCAGGTGAGTCTTGAATCCACAGGCGCGGGCAATCCACTCACCTCAGCTCCCAAAGCACGGGATAACAGGCTGAGCCACCGAGCCCGGCTTATCTTTCTTATATAAGCCATGTTTACAGTTAAATTTAAAATAAATGCATTAATGAAGTGACAACAACTGTTTTAATAATGGAAACTAGAATTTTGATGTGAACAGGCACTGAATGTTATGTATACTGACTCTGCCATGAGTCCTGTGATCTTATCTAATCATTGTATCCCAGCACGGAGAAGAGTTCTGAACGTTGCAGATTTTCCATGAGTATTTGCTGTCCTGCACATCAGTAAAGATTCCACACAAGGTACGGGAAGGTTGTGGCAATCTTTCAAGTATCAGGGTGGTGTTGGTGTCAATAATGGCATAGTGGAATAAAACTGGCAAGTTCAGAGAAAAGTTAGTATTTTCCCTGCACTGATTTGTTTTCCTATTATTCTATATGAATATTTAGCAAGATGGTTTTCAAGTCCTAGCTTCTCTCAGATATTCCAGAAAGAATTAGTGGAAGAGAGAGTTTTGGTCTTTACTCAGTCCATTCAGTAAGTAGTATAGGGCACTCCCGGGAACTGTGTGGTAGTGACAGAAGTCATTGAAATGAGACATGTCTGAGTGAAAAGCTAAACCGAGAGGTAAAAGGTTAGAAAGTTAAAAACTACTTGGAAAGTTGACCTCCTCTGGAATTCTTTTCTACTGATTCTAGCTCCAAAGCTAAAATTCTAAAATTCTTGGATTTTTTTTCTATTAAGAAAAGCGATAATAACGCCTTACTTACCTAATCTCTTTTCGTAATCTCTCCTTTCTCTGAATTTCTACTAGGCTTAATGCATCCCACACATATTTATATACTGTGACTTACATTTCTTTGGTTAATGCAAATTTTGTTTTTCAGCAGCTACATATGTTCCTTGAAGGTAATGGGCATGCCCTTTATTTCTTTTTTGTCATCTTGTTCATTCTATGCTTAGTACAGTGCAGGGCACCTGGTCATTGCTGAGTAATTACAAACAGATGACTCACTTGTGTTGCATAGAACATCTATTCTGATTCTAGGTGGACTCGAGGTGGTGAGCAGATCAGTTATACAGAACACTCTGAGGTCATAAAGATCTTGATAAACATGAGGGGGGCACAAAAGTTCATGGGGATTGCTCTTAGAAGGCATTTATAACCGCAACTACCATATTTTCTGAAAAGCTGGTTTAAGGTTAATAACATCACCATTGGCTTTTATGTAGCTCTTTGTAATTTGGAACTTTAATAATGTATTACTCATTTTAGTGTCCCTAAACCCTGTACACTAGTCAGTCTAAAGCCCTTTACTCACATGAGAAAACTGGAGTGCACAGACTTAAAGGACTATGTGCATGTTTACAAAATTGGTGAGAGACAGAGCCGGTGTTTGAACTGTGTGCTTCCCATTCCTCCACACTAGTTTAGGAGACTAATTTTTAAATAATAAAACACGCCGGGACAAGAGGAACCTTTTTTAACGAGAGATGTGGAATGATTAGGAGAGGATCTGTCTTCATGATTCAGAATATGATGTATCGCAAATTTATCTGTTCAAAATAGTTTCCTTACCTGGACTTTACCTGGGCAATGTTCCCATAGTCCCCTTTCAGAGGATGGGCAAAGAAACACCATCTGAGAAGGGGACAAGAAGACTTCCTATTTAGCCAAAAGAAAGGGTTAAAACGTGAACTTTTAAAGATTTCAGGGGGAGAGGAGAGTTTTGGATTATCTAAATGCCAAAAACTAGGTTAAAAGGCGGTATTTCCTCTGTAATGTCTTTTTTTCAGTTTATGGGAAAAAGTGAAAGGATGTGTCTGGGGGAAGGGTTAGGCAGGGGAAAATTGGACTCTTTTCTTCTAACAGGCTTTCTTAACAAAATAAAAGGAAAGAGAAATAAACGTTTGTTTCTGCTGTTGAACCCCTTCTATGCTGAAAACATACATGAAATCAGGAGAGTCCAGGCACAGAGACGCGTGTTCTGATTCGGTTGTTTACCATCAATCAGACCGTTGCTTGGCAGACACTGGATGGTTATGAGCCTGAACAAGCTGAAAAGGGGCAGGAAAAGAAGTGGAGGCAGCATTCTTCCTATTTAAAGCTGCATCGCTCGAAAAAAGTTTTCGCAGACTGTGCTGGAGCTGGTGCTGAAAAAGGGGGTTTGCGGAGGCTGCCCTGGGGCTGGTGCTGAAAGAAGAACCCCCAGCTGACTTCATGGTGCTACAATAACCTCAGAGTCGACTTATCAGTCTCAGGAGGACCCACATGTCTAATATTTAGGCATGATGGCAAACTGGGTGGAAGCAAGACCTCTCCTCATTTTGACTGTTTTATTAGGGCAATTTGGCTCAATCAAAGCCCAGGAAGAAGGCGAGGATGGTGAGTTTGCCGTTTGCTTTGCTTGTGGTGTTTACTGCACGGTTTGGGAGCTAGGTGGAATGTTGAAGCCCCGGGAAGAGCATGAAGAGGAGGTTCTGGTTGGAAGTTTGAGAAGGGGGCTGACAGATCTGCACCTGAGAAACGGCTTGGAAGACAACGGGATGTTTGCAAATCTGAAGCTTCTCTGTCTGCCCTTGGAAAGAGCACAATGCTAAATATCTCTGGGCATGCCTCTCATAAGTCCTTTTGCCTGAGTGAAAGAGTGCGAAGTTTAAAAGAAAAAGAAGAGTGCTTAAAATGGGGCACTAGAGGGATTTTAGTGAGAGAAGGTCTGCTCTGTGGGCTGGAGTTTCAGAGCAAGGAAAAGTCGCGCAGGAGCTGGGCAGGGTGGAGTCTTTTTTGTACTGAACTTCTCTGCTGCTTCATAAAATTCTTTGTTTAGCAAAACCTCTGCAACAACTCTGATAGCTGTTTTTTTTTCTCTGTCTTTGGCTCCTCATTCTTTTATCTTTACAGACTTGCACTTCTTTCTTCTTTTTCATTTGTGATCTTAAAATCACTTTTGCTTGCTGGGAGGCAATCTCATTTGTTTCTTCTCTGTGACAGAGGCTGATAGAAGCCAGATTTCTTAAACAGTGGGATTTTCCCACCCTACTGACTTGATTAGCAGGACAGTGTTGGTTCCCGGTTGGATGGCGGAAGGCAGGAAATCAGTATGTCTTCTATATAACTTATTTGGCATGGAATATTTGTGTGGGCGTTATCCCTTACATACAAGTCTTTTTTTCTTTTCTTTTTTTTTTTTTTAAAGACAAATCCTCCCTGGTTACCACATTTTTTCCGATGCAATTTGCACACTTTGCCGTTGGAGTGTATAGTATGAATAAACAAAAATGCATGGTTGTTACAGAATATAAGAAAATATTTAAATTGGTTCCTCTGACTGTTAAATCCTTACTCTTGAGGATAGCATTTTGAAATAGACATGGACTCTTTTAAAACAGGCCATTATAGATTTTCATGACTATTTAACATCAAATTCAACCTTTTAAAACTTTGCACATTCATTAGTTTTTTCTGTTACTTTCATAGACATACATACAAACAAATACACACACAATATACATATTTACATATGTGTATATCTATATTTTTACTACAAGTATCTGTTTCCGTGTGTCTTTTCTCCAGATACATTCATAAAATCCATCTAGAGATCATAAGTTCTAAAAACTTTTAAAGAGTGAAAATAGAGTTCTGGAGATGAATACCCAACAATCTGTCAGGAGTCCCATAGAGGGGGCACTTTCTAAGTCTTAGAAACTTTTATGCTACATTTTATGTTTTAAAAACATGAGGCACTTTATAAAAGGTAAAAAATTTTGAGTTTCTTTGTAATGGCATGAAAAGCATGTGCTGCTTGGAAGGGTGGGGAGGATAATCAAATAAGAAGCAGAAGTCAGAAAAGGGGAGAAAAATTACAACAGAAATAGAAAATCTGATTATAAAAGGAACTGTTTACTCCCTTTCCCCACCAAAACAACCAAAATTAATATAAAACTTTTCATGCAACTTTCTTTGCTAATTTATATTAAAATTAATAATTTTATAAAGTATGGGTACAGTTGAATAATTGAATCAGTCAGAGGAATATTTCATAAGGCACATGGAATAAGTCATTTAAAAAAAGATTTTCCCAGATAGCCATAATTATTCTGTAGGTGTTTTTGAAAAATGAATAGAGTTTAATTTTCCTCAATGCTAATTTACATAAATGTTAGGCATGTGATGCTTGGTGCAAAAAGGTGCCAACTCCAAACCACCCCCAGTTCTCCCAGTATAATCAAACAACACAGAAACTGGAATTTCAAACATTATATTTTACAGAGAATGTATAAATTCCTGCATATGTATTGTAAAAGTAAATTCCTCTATTTTATTACACAACCCGAGAAGATATATGTGATAGACATTTAATAGCAAAAGACGGTAGTTATAGCCCTGATTAAAGAAAATATAGAAAATAATTCTAGGATGATCCAGTGTATTGAGGGCTACTGAACTTGTTTGTACTTACCATGCATAATTTGGTTTAAGCTGATATTGTGTGGAGACTTGGCAATACTTTATTTCCCCTGTTCAGGCATGTCACAAGCTTAAAAAAAGTGTTAGAACTTAGACACTCCATGTGATTTTGAGTTTGGGGAAGAGTAAGCTTAGATAAATGCTTTAAATTAAAGGAACATATAAGGTACAATACAAATCCAGTACATTTTTCAAATTTTAGCTGTATCTAAGTCATTTAATGTGATATTTACTTTTTTTTTTTTACAAATATGTCCCTCTGAAAATATAGAGACCCATTATTGCATGAAAGTGCATATTTATGAGTTTTATGTTTTTTCTTTCTTCTTATGATTTCAAGGTGTACTTCCTCTGTTTGACTGTGCATTTACCAGTAATGTAAAACATAAGCACAGTGTGCCTGCCTGACAGTAATATCTCTGAATTATAAAATAAGAGTAAATAAATAAAGTTTTAGGTATTTTAGGTCCAAATCAGTACTACTTGTCATTCAGTTTTAAGATCTGATTTGATTTTTTAAATTCATAAGGAACTGAAAAAAGAAAGTTGGGATAAGTATAGTTGAAACTAAGTAGTAACAAAAATCAGGGAATTAAGATGACAAAATAAGCTTTCCAAGAGCCTGTGTATGTGTGGTGGATTTGGGTGGGGTGGGGGTGGGGGTGTTTGGAAGATTCCACATTTTTTTCTAATAGAAATACTAGAGCATTTCCAGGAAATTTATATTCCTAAATAAAAAAGTCTATACAGTGAGCTATATACATTCTTGTTATTAGAAGTAAGCATACTTAATCTTAGGAAATAATCTATGGTATGAATCATTGTGTTCAACACCAGATGAGCAATGGAGAGAAGAGAAGGTACAGAAATGTACCATTTTGTTTCCAGATACTGTGAGCATCAATGCATTCAGAGGCCAGGCAAGTAACATAAACAACTAAAGCAAGTGTTTGAACATCAACAAGGGATGCTGGGGCATCTACAAACTGAAGGTGCAGGCCTACTTTAAGGCATTCAAAATTAGCATTTTCAGAAGGTATTGCAGAAGCCAAATAAAATATATCAGGGTGCCAGACTTGGCTCATGGACTATAAATTTGCAGCCATCATGTTGCAACCCTACGCTGATATCCTGGACCCAAGCTGCTTTCTGATTACTAAGAGAGGAGGGAGTCACAGTCCTTTCTGTATCATGGTCTCTTCTTTTTTAATGATGCTATGGCTGCCACTTTTCTCATTGTTAAAATGAAAATCTGAAGAAGCAGATGCTTAATACTCAGAAGTTCTTAAAATGCATCATTTTAAAGGCGGCACAGGATAGGAATACATAACTTCTGATGCTTGTTCACTCAAATTGTTTTAAGCTCATTACTATTGAGGTAGACACTTGGGATCCTATAGGACATACACATTTTTCTTTCATAGTGGGTGTTTATATTTAAGTCTAGCTGCATGTAGAACAATGCAGTAGTTTAAATGAACAAAAAAATTGTTTTTTTTTCTTATGTAAAAATAGCTTCTAAGCAGGCAGTGAGAGGCTGGCCTATTGCCTCCACAAAGTCATCAGAGACTCAAGCTTTTTCTAGCTCTCTGCTTCTGTATCACTAGAGTATGGCCTTCGGTTATATGGTCCTCAACAGCTGCTGTAGCTCCAGCCATTATTTGTACTTTCCAGGCATTATGGGTAGAGGTTGGGAGACAAAGGCCATGAACCACCCTTCCCAGTTTATGGAGACTTTTAAGTCTTCATGACATTTGAACTTACTTACAGTTGGCCAGCATTTAGTCATATGGTCACACAAAGCTGCAAGAGTGGCTAGAAAATGTACCCTTTAGCAGGGTGGTGCTGGTGATGTACTCTGCGGAATAGAGTTTTGCTATGAAGTATCTGTGGAAGGAGGACTATTAGGAAGCAGCTGCAATCCCTGCCTCTGTGAGCATACATGCCGGCATTTTTAGATCTTACGGTTTCAGTGTATAGAATGGAGTTGTGTGTTCTGGTTGTTGTACTAGTAATACCCCCCGGTTATTGTCCATTTCTGAGTGGACTATGAAGCTTGGAGGGCACTTGACAGGCTGCATTTTCTTTGCTTCCTTGTCTAACTCTCTTCAGATCAATTTAGAAGTACCTATGACTTTTATCTAAACCAAACTGAAGCTTTGGTTTGAAGAATCTGCCTCTCCTACCTACGCAGATTGATAGGTCAATAGATTTAGTGAGTTCTTTATATTGACTAACAATTTAGACTTTGACCGTCACTCCTTCAGCTGGTTGGAAAGCAATCCACAGATCAGTGTGGAGCTGACTACATAAGAATTCTCCTGGAATCTATGATAGATTCTAGGCCCCCCTACTTTTCAAATACTCTGATTTGGTAGGTTTGGGTGAGATCCAGGCATCTGTATTTTCAGAGCTCTCCAGGTGACTCTGACTGATATTGGTGAACCACTGTAGTAAATCTTTGACTAGCTCTTTTTGGATCTCAATATGGGTCAGTTGGCTTTTATGTTCCAAGGCCACACACCATGACTTTGGTAATAACTTGCTATTCTAGCTATTCCTTTTACTTATAATGATGCCTATGAAATTTGTAGATAAACCATTGCAAATTCATCATTTCTGGAAAAATAACTCAAGGCCCAGATTCCCTTCATAGTGGGTTAGGTGAATCATTCTATTACACAAAGGGCAAATGTCATTTGAATGTACTTCTGGGTGAATGTATGTTTTTCATTTTCAATCTTTCCTCTCTCTTACTTTCAGCCCTTCACACTTTCAGCACTGTCATGACAGGCCTGAAATTCAGGATGTGAGGCACAAAGAGGAACGTTGTTTGAAGAAGCTGGGATTTAGAAGACTGGAATCATATTAGGCTATGGTCACAGAATAACTTTATGGTCACAGAAAATCATATGGCTGCTCCAGGTTGAAGGATAATTCATATATCATCACCTGGCCTTCTTACATGACATTCATAAAATGTTTGGACATGGGTCTTGATCTGATTTTTTTTTTACCCAAGATCACAACATTGAAAATTTATTTATAAGAGATAGAGAAAGGTAGGAAGAAAAGACCAGTGCTGTTAATTATTAATTGATCTGGTGCATACTTTAGGCAAGTTGTACACGTTTATATAAGACAAATCTATCTTGGAGTTAAACAATGGTATTCTTTGATTTAATATTCTTTATGAACTGGAAGTTTCATTAAAGACATGGCATGAGACATTATCAATTTACTGAAAAATATAAAGTCTTTGAACTTTTCTTATAACTGCGAAAGTTATAGCTTGAAAAGCTTTTGTGAGTCAGAATGAAATTATCAGAAAGATACTGATAATTTATTTTTCCTTTAAATTTCTCCCATGTAAATTTCATACATATTTTATGTAAAGTTTACATAAGAGTGATGGACTGCCATATTTGATATTTAAAGAACTGTCTACCCTTGGCATTTGCGTGGGGGGGGGTGAGTGTATCTTACGTAAAATTTTGTCTTAAAGGTATGATTATACTGGCAGTCTTAGGGTTTTTATTTGATTTTATTGATATGTTTGAAAACAAACTTTCAAAAGAAATCAAGGTGGTTCCATTTTATACTGAATATAACTCTAAGAAACCATGTATAAGGAAAATTCCAATAAAGCAAGATTTTCTTGGCCCAATTTTTGCCTTTTACAGGATAGTAATGTTAACAATATTTGTAAGTTAATATTGATGAATAATGGAACTCTGCCCCTATAACCTTCTGATATAATGTTTAGACTAAAAAATGTATGCATCTTTTTTTTTTTTAAGTTTAGAACAGGGAAGGAGGAAAGATAGACTCACAGTTTGGTTCTCTTTACCCACTTCTTTTTTTTTTTTAGCGTGTCTGTTCATCATAATTGTGAATTCAGCTTTAAAACAACAGCAAATTATATTCTCAGTGGAAACAGTGCTTAACACAAGCCTCAGAGTCTTGTTGTGGAATAACAAGTATAGTAAGCTTTGACCCAACCATCACATGAGAGAACACCTGGGCTCTGGTCCCTGCTCTCTTTAGCAGTTTTGCAACCTGTGGATGGTCCTTTAAACTCACTGAGTCTTTGTGTCCTCATCTGAAATATTGGGGAAGTAGTAACACACCGCTGTCATCTGCTGGGACTCTTAGGAAGATCACTTGGGAAATTTCCCTAAAAGTATTTTTAGAGTACTTAAATGAGACCCAGAAAGTGATATTACAATCTATTTTACACGTCACAGATGCAAATCCTAGTAGCATATTTCTTGCTTTCAGCAAATCTTTGAATTGTTTTGAAGCACCTCCTGGATTGGTCTCCTGTATTTTGTTTGTTCTTCATCTCTTTGGGGGAATTCATCAATCACACTTTCTTTTCTATCATTTCCACCACTTCCTTTCTATCTACTTTTCCCCCTCAACCTGTAAACAAGCTCAGCTCTTTCCCAGGGCCCATGTCTGGCCCCTACCTGTCTTTACTATTAGCCCAGCTGCTTTAAAGGAGCAGTATGGTTTTCTGTCTCTGCCTCCCATGTCCTCATTTGGCGCCTCCTTTCCACTTAAGATGGTCTGGTAAGATGAGGATTAAAATGTGCGATGTGCCAGGGGACCACTTTCACCTCATTTTATCAGACCTTTACCTTTTAGTGGATACAGTTGACCACTCCAACTTTCCTAAAATGCTACCCATGGAAGGTTTTCCACCTCTCTGACCTTTCCCTCTCAGCTTCATTCATGGACTCTGTCTCTTCTTTTCTCTCTTGCACTCTGTTCTTCTCATAGGATTTAGTTCACCAGTTCTCTCTGTTTAGTGTCTCCAGCTGATACTTCTCAAATCTCTCTCTCCAACCCTGATCTTTCATGCGAACTTCAGAGGTATATATTCAGCTAGCCCTTGGGTGGCCTAGAACCACTTCAGAGTCAGTGTATCCACAACTCAGTTTGTTATCTTCCCTCCAACACTGGGTCATTTGTCTTATGCAGTTCTCCTTATGTCAGTTAATGGCAAAATCACCCTACCTGAATATACAATCAGTCATTCAATCTGCAAAATTCCAATCAATCACTGAGATCTATCATTTAACCTGCTCAATATTTCTCAAATATATCTCTTCTTCTTCTCTACTACAAGTGCCTCAGTTCAGGCCCTCATCATCTACCCTTGGATGACTGCAATAGCATCTAAATTCATCTTCTTATCATGTCTACTTCCCTTCTACACATCTATAGATCCCCTCTTGCCAGTGTGATATAAAATTAAATCTAATCATGTTTTTAGCTATCTTATAACTTTCCATTGGCTCTCAAGACTTGAAGAAAGACCAAAGTACAAGTTTCATAGCATGGAATACAAGACCTTGCTGATCTAGCCTGTTCCTAGAATTTAAGTCACATCAGCTGTCATTCTCTGCCTTAAAATAAGAAATTACTTGTAGCTCCCACCCTCCATCATATGAACGTAGACATGTGTGTGTACACACACACACACACACACACACACACACACACACACACACACACACACTTCCTCCTTTTTTATCTCTACTGTCTGGATTCCACTCAGAACTCATGCTCTCTCATTAGTTGAGCTAAGTGCTCCTCCTTAGTCGTTTCACAACACTTAATAAATACACTCTGCCATGCATGAACCACATCATATTGAGAATGCTTTCTTCAATCCATTTTACATATTCCTGCCAGATTTCCTAAGTCCTATTTTTATCATATCACTCTCCAGTCTACCAATTTACTGTGACTTGCCATTGAGTATTGCTTCACACTTAACACATCATATTGACTTGAACTCTGTGTCTCTTTAAAAACAACAACAGCAGCAACAACAACAACCTAAGAATGCCAAAATTATCCTGCTGACTTGGAAGGCTACTCATGGTCTTCTCCACTTTATCTAAACAACTACTATTATTTGTGTTATTGTTACTCAATACTATTGATTGCTGTACACCATGTAGTATCCTTTCTCAGGTCATATTTGACTTTTTACTATTCCCACATCTAATTTTTGTAATTTAGGTATTTCTGTGCTTCACCTTTTATCTTTTGTCTTTTGGCATTTTTCTTCAAATTCTATTTCAAATTTTATATCCCTTAAGAAATTGGGAGATAGTTGTTTACAGTAAATATCCCCTTTCCTTTCAATGTATCTTCCTAAGTGTTTCAAGTGTGTTGTTGTTAACCAGGGAGATTGGGGCCATGTCATAAACTCATTTCATGCATCAGGTACATCTATGCATCTTTGCCAATTGAATGCTATTTGTGAAAATCTTAAATAAAATTTTCCCACCATTCACTCATTCAAATATAAGTGAACTGACTCCAAATTCAGGTTCTGCAAATTATATTTGCATATTCTTGGGTCATTTTCTTGATTTTTCTGTGTCTCAGTTTCTTTATCAAATTGGAATAATGATATTTCCCTCAAATAATTATGATGAATACTCTAATGTATATGAAACACATACATGGTAGCATGACTCCCAACAAATTGTAGGGCTCATATAGTGATAAGTAATATTATTTTTATTGTATTACTATTTAAAAATAATAGTAATAATAAATGCTAATTGGTTAATTATGATAACCAAGATGTTAGATGTTTGTAAAATAAACAACTTTTGTCTTCAAAGAGATCAAGTCTAGTGTAAAACTTGACATGCAAATTTTAAATACTATTCTACAATGATCATTTTAATAATACATCAATAATTTTGTCTATGTGTTAATAAGCTCTTTTAAACCCATTTAAACAATGTGCTGTTCAAATAAAAGGGCTGCACTGAATTGTCTCCTTTTGTAGGTTTACTCTTGGACAAAGCGAAAGGAAGTAAAAACAAAAGCCACTTCCCATTGGACACTTTCTAATGGCCTCAGGATTTGAATCCTCAGTGTCCTTCTCCTATTTCACAGCCCACATACATTTAAATCTCAGTGATGGTTCCCAGGATGAACAAGCCAAGCACGATCCATTCTATGCCCCAGTGCCACCTCATGCCTGTCTGTTTCAGAGCTTATTTTCTGAAAGTATGATAGTCATAAAAGTCTCTATTAAAATTTAGAAGCTTATTTTCCACTCTGCATTGCTCTGAGTTTGCATTTGGAATGAGAGGAATTGCTTCACTGTACAGGGATTTACAAGGCAGTCCCAGGACTATTTGGATACAGTAGTGGGGGTGATCATCTTTTCCCAGATGCTGCAGTAAGTCTCTTCATTTTTCCAGAGACTGTTAATTTACCTCACTCCCTTCACTCCCAAGAGATGTTTGCGAAATTGACTCCAGAAAAAGCAGAAACTCGTGTGGGAAATACACATATTATTCATACTCACACTTTCCTTACTTTGCTTTTTTCTTTCTTCTTAGCTTTTCAAACCAAAAACAAAACAAAAGAAAAAAAATTACAAAAAACCTGATGATTTAACTTGCATGGAGAAATGTACATGTTTTTTACCAAATATTTTGTAGCTATGAAATTCTTTAATTAAAATTTTGATATTCAGTGAGGTGGTTTGTGGTCATCCGTATGGAATTCTGGACATATAAATGGTTCCTATAGAAAATATGTTACTTTTTAGAGATTTAATATTTTCATGTATCTTCCATAATAGCAGTTATATGCTTAGTTGTTTCTGAGGTAGAAGAACTTATCAGATTCACTTATGCCAGTTTGAAAGAATTTTTAAGTCTTTTGTTTCTTATTCTTTTCAGATCTTTTATAAGTGAAGAAATGGAAGGTCACAGTTTAATTTAGGGCATCATGCTTCTCATGTTAGAGATAAATTTCTTTAGCTAGAACTTCTGGTGAGGTGTACCAGTGGACAGTGAGAAAAACTAACTGTAAAGAATGAACTGTAAAGAAATTCCTAGTTTTCTGATATTTGACTATAAACACAAAACAGCATTGGGCATTCCAAGGCAAGTGAAATATTCTATTAGATTAAAAATATACATACATAAATGCAGTTTGTACTAGGGAAAAAAAAAGACTTGAGTCTGAAGAATAAGGAACAAATGAAAATTCTACCAGGGAAGTTTTATTTAAGCTTTAAGGTACTCCAGTGTTAGTTCTTTCTAGGTGTTTGTTAAAAAAAATTCATTTCTTTCTCCAGTGCTTCTCTATTTCTCCTTAAATCTTGATATCTGTGGATTAGATTAGGCATACTTTTCATTTGTGAGTATTATTTTTTCACCTTTAGGAATAATATAATTGAACTGATTTTTGCTTAAAAACAAATTAGTCCATAGATTTCTGAACTTGTGGCATTCTCATTAGTTCTGGAAGATTTTATTATGTATTACTTAGACTCTGTTTGTTTAATTTAAAAGAAAAAAGTTGGGGATGGTATTCCTTTATGTAAAGGATGATATTATATTGAAATAGAGCAAGATCTATAGAGATAAATCAGTGAATATACTCCAAGTTCAACTGTGGATGTTTGTGTTTGGGTGTATGGAAGATAACAAAATTAAATTAAATTAGTATATTTTAGTATACTCAGCATATAAATAAGTATGTTTCATAAACTTGCCAAATGTACAGTTCACTTGAGCTACCTTGTGTCCTGTGCTTTTTTGGGGTACAGTAATGCTAAAGTCCAAGGAGCAAGAGCAGGCCCAATTTGGAGGAAACGATTGCTGTGAAATAGCTGACTTACTGTAGTCTACTTTTATTTTTTAAGGGAAATATGCTTTCAACCTCCTTTCTGTTTGAAGGAAAGGATTCTAAGGCCATCCTTGCCTCTCCAGGGCCTCACCCTGCAGCTCCCTCTGGATGTCACCTTCCCAAACTTTACTTCAAATTGCAAACTTTTCCCTTCTAGCCTGACTTCTTATTAAATGTAACCTGTTTGGCATCGTCTTCTTTCCAGCTCCATAGGGAACACTCCATAGACCCTTCTGCTTACTGTCCTAGTGCACAGGTTTAATAACTTTATGCCCTTTTAATGGGAGCTCATTATTGGTGATTTGTCTTCTAAGATCTTTTCCTCATTATTTTCTGGTCATGAGAATTAGCTGAGGTGGTGGCTCTGAAAAATCCCAGTGTTTTTCTGTGACTCAGGCTATAGGAGGATAAAATTCAGCTGTCATAGACACTTTACTTGCCCCTGGAAGGTTCACAATAAAAAAAGTCACATGAGATTTATTCTGATAGAAATGAAAAGTTACTTGATATAATCCAAATGGAAATTTGCCTCCCAGAATTTGCTCTTCAGTGTCTCTGAAGAGGATTTTTAAGTTTCTTTAGGCTGCCTCATTATATATGTCCAATGTGACCCAACACGGCCAACAGAATATCAGGAAGATGCTTTCAAAAATAACAAATTCTGAAATACTATTTCAGAATGAGTGCTTTTCTGTCTGCAATGTCTTCGCTTTCTTGCTGACAGTGATTTTTTAAAAAACTAAATCTATCCTTTCTTTCTAAAAACCTTCAATAGCAAGTTTCAAGTCACACTTGAGTAAACCTTATGCCTCTGTGCCTGTCAGAGAATGTTGAGGACAGGAAAGAGGCTTTGGAAAGCATTAGGTTCCCAGGAAGAAGGGTTCTCTGAGAGGATGCAAGTGATACCAGTTGAGAGTTGGCTCAATGTCCTCACTGAAATACACTAAAATGAAACATTCTATGCTAATTTGTTATGACCATACCCGTATGATATCTTGTAGGATTTATTTAGAAAATTTCAAAAGATTTAGAGAAGTATATGGTCCCTTTCAGTTTTTGCCCTTTGACTTGTATTTTTTTAGTCCTAAAACATAGTCATTTTAGAATTAATAGATAAATATACAAATAAACTGTGCCTCAATACTAAACCTTTCCTCTTTGGGGTTAACAGTACATATTCTGTCATTTAGGTCTATAAGCAGTAGAAGTAGAACATTGACTCTACAATGAGATAGTTTTGATTCTGGAAGGTTCTCTAGAGTTCCTAACTATTGTTATTTTTCTACATGTAGAGTCTTTTTCAGTTTTACAGTTCTTTTCCGTTACCTTTTAATAAGCAATTAAGAAAATAAGAGACTTTGGAGTCCTTCCTTTGAGTTCTGACTGCCCCTTGCTAACCTAGAGACCTTGAGCAAGTTACTGACCTTCTTTAAGATTCAATTTCCTCATCTGCATATTAAAGAGTTAAATAAAAATGCTTGGCACTTAATGGGTACCAGAGAGATGTGGGTGTTACTGGTAGTTTTAGGATGGATTTCCTGATTGGTTCATTACAGATTGTTTCCTCTATAACAAACATTTTGTTCCAGACCATTACCAGATATCAGGTTTGACAGGGTAGGAAGGGGAGGAAGACAGGGGAGCAGTGAATCTTAGATACCTGGGACAAAATTGGGGAGGGGTGAGAGGGGGAAATGTATAATTGGGAGATTTGAAATGACAATAATACATTTTTATTTATCTCATGATTTCCCCTTGGGCCAGGTTTGTGTTCACTTCTTGACTATTCAAAAAGCGAGTTAGGAAAAGCAAACGAGCAAAAACCCTGAAAGCTACACTATAGTATTAGAACACATTTCACAAATTTGGTGGTAAATATACTCATCTAGTTTCATTCTCTTTTTCTGATATAAAGATTTTGGCAATTGTTTGCCTATTTGGTTTAGATAGTGTTGTTTGAGGAAAGTGGAAGTATGCTCAATACATTAAACATCTGTTTACTTTCCTGTTATTTGACTAATGTCAGGACAGGCTGATTTGTACCCTTGGGCAGTGTTTTTGTGAAGAAAGGCATGCACCTTGCCTGAGTAGTCAATGAGGAGAAAGCAGCTGCCTGAGCTCGCTTAGCTTCTACAAACTCAACATGGACAGGATTCAGACAGCACTGGCTCTGAGACAGAGGACTGGAATAAATTCCTGACTCTTTCCTTATAAATTCCTTACAAATATAATACATTGGAGTCTTAATTCTCTCATTTATAAAACAAGGACAATACTTTATATTTTTTCACTTTATAGATTCAAAAGAAAGAGTTCATAATATCTGTGAAATTTTTTTTGTCAGCTGTAAAGCCTTATTACATAAGGGTATATTACATTACATAAAAATGTTATTTTAGCATACTTTTACTGTAATGAACAGTTAGCTAAAATGCAAAATGAGATTTTTCTTTTAAGTAAGTGATAATGATAACAATGCAAAGGGAAATAAGACTCTTCACTGAAATAAAATAAAGTTGTTTTTTCATAATTTAAAATCTTTAATTTAGGAAAGTAAAATGACCTGCTTATATAACTATCTAGAACATCTCCCAGAACACCAAAATAGGAATTAAAAAGGAAAAAATAAGAATAGTGACTTTGCCTTGAGGATAAACAGAACAGATGGAAAAACAAAATGTGATTTTTCCAATATAAGTGGACTGCAGTCTCTCTACAAGCAAAAATGTAACTTCCTGGCAGAAGCCTGAATCACTATTATTATTGCTTTTTCTTTATTCATCTCTCATTGGGAAGCCTGTCTTGAATCAAAGTGAAGCTCTAAAGTCCTGTTTGTAGCATGGTATCCCATTTCCCTGGGTCAGAAGGTGACTTGGAAGCAGAAGTTTAAACTGGTGACAAATATCCACAGCAATTCAAGCCAAATGTTTAGAGAAAGGTTCCATCATCCCTCAGGACTGTCTACTTTCTGGTGTATTTTAAGACTTTCTACTTGTACAGAGAGAAACATGCAGTTAAAGAGATGAGGGCCTCAACGAAATAGGCTGTTACTTTCTTTCATGAATGAATTGTTGAAATAATTCTAAAGAAAAGCTTCTAAATTAAATCTGAATCAGGACACAGGAAATCTGCGTCCTAATTGCAGCTGTGTCATGGGCTAACTTGGTGATTTTGTGGAAGTGATTTAAATTGTCTGAGCCTCAGTTTCCTCTGTTGTAAAACCTGTGATATGTTATCCAGGGCCAATGTCTGCTTTGAAAATCTACAACTATAGAATACTTACATAAAGTTACTTCACTTAGGTTAGATTTGTACTGTAATAGTGTGGAACGTCTCATGTATCTAATATGGTAGATGGCAGCATCACATATGATCTATTTCTGTGGGCAAGATATTTCTGTACTTTTAAATTTGGATATGAAGTTTTGATCCATGTTTATGGCTATTTCCATAACTATGTTATTTTCCCCCCCACCCCAGGGAACACAGCTCCCAATTTATAACTTTGTAAAATGATCTTTTTTTTTTTTTAGTAAATGACTCTACAACAAAGTTTCTACACACTTGTAAAAAGATGATTGTAAAAAAAAAATAATCTGATGTCGAATTTTATAGATTTCATATTAATTATTAATTTTCCAATGAGAGAGAAAATATGTAAATGTATCATGTGTTGCCTTACTCTATTACAACCAAAGACACAGTGTTCTCTAAATGTTTTTTAGTGAGATGGGGTATCAAGTGTAGCTGCATGCTTTCTTGTCTTCTAGCTAATGGGTGTGTTTTTGCAGTGCTTGTTTTTCCCAACAACCTTTGAGCCTACTAAACTGCTATTCTATCCCGAATAAGAATAATAATAAAATAATGAGAATGATAAGGAGAAAGATGAGGAGAAGGATGGGAAGAGGGAGGAGAAGAAGAATTGTTGTAGTTGTTGTTGTTGTTGTTATTATTATTTGGTTGTGGACTTTTACCTCGGAGCAGATCATGAAACTGTCATACTTGTTCTTGATTTCTTATTTTATTCCTCTTATTTATTTCTTATTTTTCTTTACAATAATGCTTGCTTGGAGGTACATAATCGTTTAGTGTGAATATTTAGAAGGTTTGATTTACCATTGGTATTTCTTGAGCACAGGACTTTTTTGGAACATGGTTCTTGTCCTCCTTTACTTTCAGATTAAAAAAATGAGACTCCACTCCTGTGTTTTTTCCCCCCATTTACCTTCTTCACTGATACTGAGTCTTGTAAACATTGATCTTCTCAAGTTCTCCAAGAATTTCACTCCCAGGTCTTCTGGGCAGGAAAAAAGACTCTATTTTTAAAATGTCTTTATAAGAAGTGTATGTGTTTAATGCAAGTGCATGAAACATCAGATTAAAAGTCTTTTACGATTTTAAAAAACCTACTTACAAATGCTTACGTCCATGTTTAAATCCGAGATTCCAATGGAAGAAAACTGTTAGGTTCTAGCTTAATGGACTGTCCAATAAGTGAGATATACTTTGTCATCTTAAAGCACTTGGCAGTAATTTACTACTGTGGGGAATATAAATATCATTCTTTCCTCCTCAAAACCATTATGAAAGTGTCAGTGACATTAGAATATGCTTTGGATGATTCTGAAAATTTTGTCTTTTTATTAAACAAAATGATGCTCTGATCTCAAATGGTTAACTCAACTCACTTTTCTCCACAGAGAAGTGTATCCCCACCACAAACCTATGGAACAGTTACTTTCATTTATTCATTAATTTGGTAAACACATACTACCATTTATCAGGCACTCTACTGGTTGACACAGAAACACATATTTTGTCCTTGCTTCCAGAGAGTTAACTGTTTAGTGGGGATGGGACAAATAAAACAAGAATAATACTTGGTGGTCTGTGCTGTGGCTGAAGCAAAGAACGCCAGCAGAGCCCAAGACTTCCCTATCACACACTGTCTGAGAGGAGGAGGCCCAGGATGGAAGCTTAGGGAAGGTCTCCAGGGAAGGCACTCCAGAGTAGCTATTCCTCTGCACTGACTCTTGTTTATCTGTATTGCATCTTCTTCTTCACATCCAAATCCTTTAAGTCCTCCATCAAGTCTAATGGGTATCCGCTTTGATACCCTTTTGGATATCCCAGGAATCTTTTTCTCTTTTCTCTAAACTATAACGCTTCCTATTCCTGTAGCACATTTAGCACTTGATAAATCCCTTTATACCTTGTTTGTTGTTTTAGATTCACTTATTATGTCATATTAATTTCTTAGTCATAGCACATGCTTCTTGAGGGAAAAGACTCTCTCTCAAACTCAGAAAGTCAGATCTAGAGTCACACTATGCTATGCATTTAGAAGGTACTCAGTAAGTGTTTGTAACTGATATTTCAAGCAAAATGTATTTCTCTTACCTTGATGTTTCGAATTCATGTGCATTCTCTTTGTCAGTTGTCAAATTGTTGTCTAAATATATTGTTCAACCTTGCCTATGTTTTTATATGTGTAGCAACGAACTTAAAAACATAGAATCAACTTTTATATACAGGTCAGCTGTATTAAGTGCCTTTTTGTCTAAAGTCTTATAAAAATACATGCATCAAAGCACTGTAACATAATGGGAACAAAAGTTAATTTTATATCATACCTACTTTATTTATAGTGACTCTAGTCAGACTATAGGGACACAAAGATGATTAATACACTATCCTGTATTTAAGGAATACATAAGGAGAGGAATAGACATATGAATAAATGAACAACCTCCCCCATACAAACTAGAACACAGCGTAATAAATATAACAAAAATGAATGGCATAGGAGGAGTATCCAACCCACCTTTGAGAACATGGGTTGTTTTCTTGCAGAAGATGGACCCAAAATATAAATGACAGATTTACAGTAACTAGTAGACATTAGATGAGAGGAGGATCAAGAGTGTGGCTTCTAGATAAGAAAAAAAAAAAAAAACGAAATTCTTAGGAACATTAATTAGCATTATTTTGCTGGAAATTACAACTACTAGATCTTAGAGCATACACTGGAAGGTAGGAGGTAGGAAGACTTTTTTATTATTGCAGTCTTGAATATTGGAGAATCTATTGATTGATAATTTAGTATCAGTTGATTACTAAATAACTCAGTATTTAGTGGTAGTTAAGACAGCGAGTATAGACTATTATTTTTTCCTCCCCTGTCCACTAAGAAGCTGAGTTGTGAAGGGCAGAAGAGATATATAGGACCATGGTTGGAACAAGATGTAGAGTCAAGTGAGAAGTTTTGTTTTATTTTGTTTTCAGATGGCAGAGTGGGATGCTAATAGGCTTCAAGAAAGAACCACATAGAGAGAAGGAAGTTGAAGGTACAGAGAGAAAGGAGCATAAAGATTGACCAGGACATGGAAAGACACAATGTTGGGTGT
Source organism: Carlito syrichta (assembly GCF_000164805.1). Lineage (NCBI taxonomy): Eukaryota > Metazoa > Chordata > Mammalia > Primates > Tarsiidae > Carlito > Carlito syrichta. Next base: position 245,321 of record NW_007249887.1, on the reverse strand, counting down.
AAAGGCAGAGGGGTTTCAATCAATGAGAAGACTGGCTATTATATTTTGACCCTAGATGCCAGAGGTAGAAATGCAGATGTCATGTCAGGTGAAAGCGATATGTTTGGACTACAAGGGAAGAGGATGGGAGGTTAGGAAAGTTCATACTGGGATACATCAACTATTTTATTGCTTTGTTTAATTGATCGCACCAATTATATTAAATTATATGCATCGGGATGTCTTTTGAGACCAATTGTTCTACTCTATTGCTCTTTTCTAACATGAAGTTATTTGAATATGAAAATTATTAATAAATCATTTGTTCTTATTGGAAAAGTTGATTACATAGTCAAACAGTTGCTCAAAATGCACCTTCATCATGATATATAATGTTTCCTTTTCCTACTAGAAAACCTGTTGCTCTTTTGGATAAAGTCAGCTTCAACCTTCCATCTGTCCCTAACTCCTTCTGGAAGAGGTCAGGAGTTACCAAATCACTTCAATAAAAACAAATTTCTTTCACAGAGGAAAAGCTAGCTGGATATTGGTCTATACTTTGTTGACATTTATTTTTAGAGTTTTCTGTTTCTACAAATAATATCATACCATATGTAATTAGTGTTATATAATTCATAAAGTATATCCACTTTATGCGTATATTCTAAGAACCTTAGATTATAGACAAGGAAACAGATTTACAAAGGATAAATGATGCAGAGGATGATAGAAAGATGTATAAAACCTAGGTTTTCTGGCTTTTAGTCCAGGGCTCTTTCAATTGTATCTCACTGAGTAGATTAAAAAAAAAAAAAATACTTGGAAGGCTGAGGCAAAAGGATCGCCAGAGCCCAGCAGGTCGAGGCTGCTGTGGCCAGGAGCGCCACTGCACTCCAGTCTGGGTGACAGAGTGAGACTCCGACTCAAAAGGAAAAAAAAAAAAAAAGGAAGACAATTTTAGTCACTAAGAAGAACACTTCACACTATATAAAATAATTTGTGCTTAGTTCTTCCTTCTTAGAGATTTTAGTGACACCAAACCTGTGACAGACAATAATTAGGAAAAGTATAATTCAATGTTTTCAAAGCTTAGTTTTTTTTTTAAGTTTTATTTTTGCTCTGGAGGTTACAGATTTACACAAAGAACTATAGTGAGGAGGAAACATCACACAAATTTTTATTTGCCCAACTAAAATTTTTATTTGCAATAAAATCAGCATCCTTGTCCTTAGAACCTATATGGAGATGAAAACAAATGCAACCATGGGCTGGGTGACAGGGCAAGTGCCAAAACCGACTTCTGGGGGGGAAAAAAAAATACTTGTTTAGTATTCAGTGAGACACTCCTAGTCATTAAATTTTCTGCCTTAGCTTAATATACTACGCCGATTAGAAAATTAATGAAACAGTCGTTGGCCAAATATTTATTGAGATCTTCCTAGATCCCTGGGCTCTAAGCACAACATTAGTTATTGGAAGTAGAAAGAATTAGAAATGGTTCAGCCTATAATCCCACGTCTTGGGAGGCTGAGGTGAGTGGATTGCCTGAGCCCGCGGGTTGGAGACCCGTCTGGGCAGCGAGACCTCATCTCTACAATAAATCAAAAAATCAGCCAGGCGTGGTAGCGCGCACCTGTAATTCTGGCTACTTGGAAGGCTGAGGCAGAATGATTATTGGAGCCCAGCAGGTCGAGGCTGTGGTGGCCGGGAGCGTGCCACTGCACTCCAGTCTGGGTGATAGAGTGAGACTCCAATTCAAAAAAAAAAAAAAAAAAAAAGAAATGGTCTTACCTAGAAACCCAATATGAGAGACACAACTAGCTATAGGTTTTTGTAGGGCAAACCCAGGGGTACATGCATGCAGACCTGCATAAGCAATGACAGACTTCTGAACCAAACATTTTTGCGGAAGGATCTCTAATGAAAACGTTTGTTTGCTAAGAAAATATTTTTCTTTATGCTGTAGTGACATACTCAATTAACACATTAATTCAAGTTTCCATAAAAGTAGTTACAAATGAGCTACATATTTAATCACCTGCAGAAATGATTTTCCAATTTGTGAGGTTGCTGCCCATCTATAATCAATCAATCCACCAATAACAGAAATTTGTGTGAATTATTGTACACCAAACCAAGTGCTGTGGTGCTCAGCCTATATATTTTGAAACAAAGTACAATCTTTGGGTCCTGACCTTAGGATGTTTCAAATTTTGTTGCAAAATAAACACTTGAGGTAATTTGGCTAACAAAATATATAAGCACTGGACAAAAAAGATGTCAATCTTTTAGAAATAAGCTTAGAGTCAGTTCAGGAAAGGCAGAAATCAAATGTTGACTTCAGGATACGAGCAAAGATTTCAGAGAGAAAAGAGATAATATAGGGTGCTATAAAAGCCATCAAATGGATTTATGGAAGAGACCAATGGTGTCTGTGTCACAGAGATCCAAAGAAAAATGATGAAGAAAAGTTATTGAATCTGGCAGTGTGGAGTTTTCTGATAACATTTGAGAATAGTTGTCCATACAGTTAAGAACTAAAGTAGAATTTCCAGGGATTAGATCTCTTACATACTTTGATTTCTGAACTAATTTCATATAATAGCCATTTAGGGCATATTTTTACTTAAATTTTGCTTAGCTAATTTATTTTAGTTCCATATTGTTTTCTAATCTTAGACACCTTTTGAATATTAATGAAAAGATAAATATGATCTCTTGGTGTTTATACTGTGTTAATTTTTTTTAGTGTTAGGAAATTTTTATAGGGCTAGTAAGATATTATGTAAAAGAAGAGGACTGTGGTCAGTAGACTTAATTAAGAGTTTCATAAGATCCCTGGACTGATATTTAATCTGTATGTGATATTTGTTGTTACTATAAAAGTCACACATTTCCATAAATTACTCATGAAGTCTTACTGCAGGGTCAGTCATTGTACAGACTTTCAGATATTATTGTGATAATTCTCACTAACTCCTACTAATTACTGGATGATTACTTAAAACTGTCACTTTGTAATTAAAATTCAGCAAATGTTTTTTTGGAGATGTGCTATGTTCCAGGTATAGTCCCAGGCTGTAGGGGTACCACAGTATATGACACAGTTCCTGCCTTCACTGAATTCATATTCTATCTAGAGAAACAGAAACAGATGTGTAGAAAGGAAATGTTGTAAAAGTTTGATTGCAACAAAAAAATATCATTTCCTATGTAGATCACGAACAAGTGATATATGTATGACTGATATCAGATTAAAAATGCTGTAGTTTATTATTTCAGTGATTTCATTGATGGTTAAAATATTAAGTTGTTTCTTCAAACCAGGACATACCAGAGGAAGTAGGGCATTTTGACCAAACCCTTGGCAAAGTTTTATTTCAAACAAGAATACCACAAAACATTTAGTTCCACTGATGAATAAGCCCACATTTTATTTTTGTTATCCAAAGCACATTACATTCCAATCTCTTTTTTACTGGTATGTGTGAAAAACACTTTGAAGTAGACAATAGTCTAGATTGGGATTCCAGGTACTCTACTCTGTCCAGTCAGTTTTGCAAAGTAGTTCAAATATCATCTCCTCTAGAAGATAACAGAATCATGTGCTTATAATTAATATTAAAGATATATGATGAAATTATATTCTTGCTTTTATTCAGACTTTTTAATTTAAATGTTCTTAGCATGGCCTGTTAACTCAATGAATATTTTAGATTCTTCTGTAACAATATTTTGTTTTTTACCTTTGCCTTTGTTTTTGGTTAAACTTTGTGTGATTATTTCTACATGTTTTAATACACTTGGAAGAAACACATTAATAAAAGAAAGCAAATTTATACAATTTCACTTTTAATAGGATCTAATAGTCTTGGCATTATTTGTATTTTGAGGCTTCATACATCTAGCAAAGCTCATTTAGAATATTTTATTGTGCTCTGTATGTATATTTACACATATATGTATGTATGTATTGCCCAGTTGAAAGTCTCATTAAACTGCACAGAATATTTACTTGCTTCAGTATAGCTTGAATGCTCTCTATTATGGAGATGGGTAAAAAAAATACAGACAGGTAGTTAGAACTATTATATAGTCATATTAACAATTGCCTAGGCTTAATTTTTCCATTGTTTTTACAAGATATTATTTTTCAGCTACCATAGCAACTAATCTTCAGTTATATTTTCATGATTTTACTGTAAATTATTAGAGTAATTTAGTAGATCATATGAGTATTATATTCCCTGGTGTGAATTGACAGTGGATTTTGTGCAAGTATTTTGAAGCTTTCAGAAGATAATGTAATTTTACCTTGTGAGTTCAGTGGAACTTATGGTCAGATAATAGACTCAAATATTCAGCACAGAAACATATTTGAGAGATGTCAGTACATGTTTTGGGGTATGTAAAAATGACATTAATTTTTTGTATTAAAGCATCAATATGTGATAATATTCTGCTCATATAAACCTGTGTCTCTGGTGCAGTCTCTCTAACAAAGCAGAAAAACTTGACTCTTTTTAAATTCATTGATCAATATACATCAGAAAAGGGAGCATACTTGAAACTTTCAAGTTTTGACAAGTCCTTGTGAAAGGAGAATACATTGAACAGAACAATTTCATATATTGGTTTGTTTTTAAGTGTAATATAAATTATAGTTTTATATTCTTTTATTTTAAAAATTCTGTAAGCCTCAATATACACCAAAAATTGTTTTTCAAAAAAGAAATTTCAACATTCATTTATTCAACAAATATTTATTTATTGAGTGCAATGTGACACAATTCATGGCTCTGAGGATCTAGTCATGAGCAAGTCTCTGAGCACATGGAATTTAGCACACGGAACTTGAATTCTATTGCAGGGTGTGAATGGCAAACCATGGACCTCCAAAGATGTTCATGCTCTAATCTCTGAAACCTGTGGATATATTGCCTCAGGTTAAAAAAAAAAAAAAAAAAGAATTAGGTGTGTAGATGACATTATGATGCTAATTAACTGACTTTTGAATAGGGCAATTATCCTGGATTATCTGGTTGATCCCAGTCATCACAACTGTCATTATTATACAAAGAAGGAGGCAGATGATGTTCCCATGAAAGCAGGTGTCAGGCCAGGTGTGGTGACTTAGATCTGTAATCCCAGCACTTTGGGAGGCCAAGGTGAGAGGATTACCTGAGTCCAGGGGTTTGAGACCAGCCTGGGCAACTTGGCGAGACCTCCTTTCTACAATAAAAAACGAAAAAATTAGCTGGATGTGGTAGTGCGCTCCTGTAGTTCCAGCTACTTGGAAGGCTGAGGCGGAAGGATCACCTGAGTCCAGCAGATCATTGCTGGAGTGGCTGTGAGGATGCCACTGCACTCCAGCCTGGGTGATGGCGTGAGACTTCAGATCAAAACAAAAAACAAAAAACAAAAAAACAGAAGAAAAGAAAGCAGGTGTCAGAACCAGAGAGAGACTTGAAGACTTTGAAGATGCTACTTTCCTGGTTTTGAAAATGAAGAAGGAGCCACAAGTAAAACACTTCCATTGACTTCTGAAACCTGGAAAAGACAAAGAAAATGGATTCTCTTATAGGGTGGAGTGGGGGTGGGGCGCACCCTATCAACACCTGGATTTTAACCCAGTGAAACCCATTTTGGGCTTCTGACCTTCTGAACTATAAGATAACACATTTTGTTGTTTTAAGCCATTAGGTGTTGGCTAGTTTGTTACAGCAGCAGTGAGAAACTAATACAGAGAAATAAAACAATAATGAAATATACATATTTTTCTATATAAAATATGTGTGATTTTTAAAAAGATAATTTTAGATACAAGCAAAAAATAGAAGTGGATTCTGAAAGTGTGCTGTCCAATATTATATCCACTTAGCCATGGAGCTATTTAAATTTAAATTAATTATAATCTAAGTGCTACTAGTATGGCTAGTGACTACTGTATTGCACAGTGCAGGCGATAGAACATTTCCATTATTACAGAAACCTGTCTTGGACAGTGCTATTCTGGAGAGTAGCACTACTTTACATAGAGCGGATTCAGTTTGTGTGAAGATCTGAGAAGAAGGAATCAGGCAAGTGAATAGCCAAGGGAAAGACATTCCAGGCCAAAGAATCCAAATGTACAGCAACATATGCTGTAAAACAGATAAAACAGACAGATGTGATATAGAGCCTTTAATAATCTCCCAGAGTGATTTAGGGACATGCGAGTTCTGTCAATTAAGTTTGAAAGCTCATCCTAGAAAAAGTTCTACATACCTCATTGCTGAATATCACTATGGTCACCTTCAAAGTACTTTCTTTGGGAAGCTATGTACCCACATCAGCACCTAGTCCATCCATCAAAGCAATTTTGGAACTCTTTTTCTCGAATGGCCATCAGAGCTGTTGTCATATTACCCTTGGTGTCCCGAATATCATCAAAATGTTTTCCTTTCAATATTCCTTTATCTTCAGGTAGAAAAAATTCATTTGAGGCCAGATCAGGTGAGTAGGGAGGGTGTTACAATACAGTTGTTTGTTGACTGACTAAAATTCCCTCACAGACGATGCTGTGTGAGCTAGTGGTGCACTATCGTGATGCAAAAGCTCTTTTGGAACCTTTTGTGTTTCTCCTGCCAAGATTTTCAGTTAGGATTTTCCTGTTTCTCTACTGATGTTTATTTGGTTCGCTGTGCTTCTCACAGTCAACCAATAATTTTGACACACAATTTGACTCATTTTTACAATGTTTTTTATCAGTTCTGCTTATTACTGGTTGTACTGATCTCTCTTTCTCTCGCCTCAGAAAAATAGTTTAATCCACTTGTACACTGCTGTTTTATTTATAGCATTATCTGTATAAACTTGGACTAACATGTCCCTGATTTCACTTCTACTCTTGCCAAGTTTAACAAGAAATTTAATGTTTGTTCACTGCTCTAATTCAAGCTCTGACGTTCTCATGATGGCATACAAAAACATACAGCAACAATAATGCATGCCACTCAGCGAAACATTGACATGAACACAACTGAGAGACACTGATATACCAAGGTTATGAAACCTTACCAAGATGTTTGTACAGTGCTGCCAGTGTAAGTGCACGGTGGCAAGTTCATGTACTTAATTGTCAGACTTTGTAAGGTACTCAGAACCGTTCATTCATTCATTCATCAAGCATTTACTGACAGCCTAATTTTGTGCCAGGTAAAATATATACAAAAGTGACTGTGACAGAAGTGACAAACTCATGGAACCCAAAGTCTGGTACAAATCTCCTTTTAGAACCTAGGGTTCATTCTGATGGTTTCAGAGGCCATTGATCCTATAAGTGGAGAATCACACGGCAATTTTGCATCATGCCAGGAAGGGTGAAAGAAGAAGCAGAATTCGCAAGATTCTGCTACACTGGGAACTGCCCACTTGTCCAGTACCAATGACATTTCCTGTTCATTTTGTGGAACTGATTCACTTCTAGCAACAGTACACAACATATCAGGCTAAGAAGCAGAAGTAGGAGTCATGAGTTATGGCTCCCCTAGCAAATGGACAGCATCTGTATTAAACCTTGTTAAGTCGTGCCAAAAAGTCTTGGACTAGAACTTTATCTTAAAAGGGTATTGTTGTTGCTGTTATGCATTCATTTAATTGTTTTTTAGTTTATGTTTAAATAATATCGACTTTCTATCTTAGAGAATAAAAACCAATATTTCTGGTATAGTCATCTCCTTTAAGGAATCCAGAAAATTGTGAATTATGTGTGTGTGTGTCCTTTTTGTTTGCTTGATTATTTGCCTTGATTTTTTTCTTTTAAAATATATTACTTCAGGAAACTATAATGTTGACTCATTCAATATGTTGTTATTAATGTGATTGAAAGTGCCAGAGTTTGTAGTCAGTGGGTTGCAATTTTCCATAGCTGTGGAATATTGGAAAGCTGTTACTCAAAGGCAATGCAGAATCTTAGGGGGTCTATATGGGAACTACCTTTTAAGGCAAATGCATCTTACCGGTGAAAGTGATGGAGGATGATTTCCAGATGTTCATATGCTTGTTTTGGCAGCAGCTACAGAAAACTGAAATGTGTTGCTAGAACAACCAGAAGGCATGTGAAGCACTGATGTCAGAGGGATCAGATGCATGGAAAGCAAGGCAAGCAGAACCTAGAAAGCATAGGTGCAGGAGTGAGAGTTGAGCCAAGAGAACAAACTTTGGAGCTCTTGCAATTGTATGTAGCAAAAGCACAGGTGCCTGTGTACTAGGATACACACCCAAGCTTATCAATGCTGTGCATGCCTCTAAACCCTTCCTCTACCTTCCCTAGTGGTGTCATTATGTTAAGCAGGGGAATTTCCTGGCTAATATGTTTATTAGATGTTAGAGGGTTAGTGTTTCATGTCTTATTGGAGTCACGCAGTTTTGTCTTCAAATTCTGAGCTCATTATTAATTACCAGGATGGTCATGACTGAGTCACTTAGCCTCTGTATCAGTGGTGTCCAACCTTTTGGCTTCCCTGGGCCACACTGAGTAACTTTTGGCTTCCCTGAGCAGCATCAAGTAAAGAATTGTCTTGGGTTATCCATACATTATATAATATAGTTAGCATATATACATAATAAGACTTCTTTTATTTTTATATATTTTTATTATAAAGTTTAGAAAAATGAGAAGAATATAAAACTGTGGGAAATTTGACATTGTTTTTGTAAAATTAATCTATCAATGCCTAGTTCGGTGGAAGTGGTCACAATTCTTAGTGAGTTCTCAAGGTGCTTGTCAAAAATGTTTATTCAAATTTTTCTATTCATGTGCTTCATAACTGAAAACAGCTCACAAATGTATGCACTGTCAAAAAGTGATGCCATGAATAAGATGTGAGTATGAACTTCAAAAATGGAACTATGCATGGGGTTAGAAAGAAAATAAATGCTAAAAACACATGATGTTAAAAGATTTTGTAGGCCACATTACTAGCTATTCTGAGCTGCATGTGGTCTGTGGGCCATGGGTTGGACATGTCTGCTTTAGAGATAGTTCAGTTTATCTGTAGAATGGAGGTTATAAGGTCATTGCCAAAGGGATGTTGCGAGAACCAAATGAATTAGTATCTGTGAAGTGTATGCACAAATATGTTTCTTCTCCCATTCGACTTGCTCCAACCAACCTCCAGAATTAACTTTATGTTTTTGTCCATTTGGGAAAAGCATATTTTCAGAAGACACCTGAAAGCTGAATGTAGTGTTGGGAGACTCACAGATTGATATGTTTGACTAGGGTGAATTTTTGTAGGCTCTTTGTATAGAGTCACATAGGCAACCAGGTATTCTGTCTACAAATCAGTACGCTCTAGGGATTATTTCCTTAAAGATGAAGAAACCAAACAAGTAAAATTCTTGATTGAATATTTCCTTTTACGCATGGAACGTCTGAAGTACTTTTTTTTTTTTTGAGTTGGAGTCTCATTCTGTCGTCCTGGCTGGAGTGTAGTGGCACACCCATGGTCACCCCATCCCAGCATCGACCTGCTGGGATCCTGCGATCCTTCTGCCTCAGCCTTCCATGAGGTGCTTCTTACCTCCAAGGTTTCTTTTTAATCTACGCATTGATTTTACAGTGGAGACTATTAACTGGCATACCAAACCAGTCAACCAGGTCCAAGCAGTTCAAAATAAAAATTCTCTAGCTCCCTTAGCATCTTGATGAGATTTTTGACTTTTATTTCTAAATCATTTTGTTTTCCCCCTTTTCCCTCCATAATGCTCTTCACCACAGCTCCTTCCTAAAAAGGAGATTTCCCCCCCCCAATATCTGTGCTAAGCCTGGTAATAGGTCAGAAAAAGCCAGACTCTTCTAAAAAGCCAGTCTCTGCAGGAATTGGAACCTAAAAACCTAATTCATCCTTCAACGATTTCCCCAAGGTGTGGAGCAACAGGAGCCAGGAAAACAGGAAGAGCCGATATAGGGAACTAGCTCATCTCACACCTGGACACCTGGCTGTGTTCCACTGTGAATTTGCTGGGGAAGCTTTTGAAGTCTATATTTTGAGTTGAGCCACACGGTATGTTGGCTTTCCTACCACTTCAACTTCCCACATTAGCTGTTGATACGCTTTGCTATCCTAACTTCTCTGATGAACAGCATAGAGATACAATTCAGAATTTCTGATATCATAAATTGTAGCCTGTAAACTATAGAGTGCTGACCTTTTTCCTAGTATTATACTCAAAGTTAGAAACTTTCATCTTAAATCCTAGATTTTTCAGTTACTAGCTGCATAATCTTGTATTTTAAATCATACACACATGTTTCAGGTTCTATAGCTACTAAACAAAGTGATGAGAATACTTGCTCTGATTACTTCGTAGTGTGTGAGGGTTGAATAAAATCATGTGTGTTGAAGTACTTAAAGCAGAGTAGATGAATCCCTTCCCAGTTCTCCTCTGAGGTTTTGAAGAATCCTGTTCGCATTGCATTGTAATTATTTGACTTTTTCCCTTTGCTGGCCCCAAAACAGAGATTATTTTTACTTCTTCCTAAACTCTTAAGTAAATAAAAGGAACACCATGGTTCTCTTTCTAATATAACTACTAAGTTCTTAGACCCAACAACACAACTTGAAGTGAACTCCATAGTTATGTAATTTTTTTAAAAGAGACAAACTGGTTTTTAAAATAAATTTAGATTTTATATAATTTCTTACTAGGATATAGATTCATCAAAGCTATTGTGAACTATGTAAGATGTATGCAGTCAGTTGAAGAGGATCAATTACAACAGAGTTAAAGAATACTTATAGAGAATAAAATTAGAGAAGGTACTTCAGTGGATTTTATAGTAAAGAAAGTAAGAAAAGGTTACAGAGGAATATGTGTTTTCATGGTCTTGCTTAAGTATCCATTTAAACATAACTTGGCAACTTATTGTGGAAGAGGGGTAAGCCAACTGAAATGGAATCTTATAGAAGCAGAAGCTAAATGTCAAGTATTTTTCTAATTTGCAGATTATCTCAACCATCACCTCTCTTTAAGTATTTATCATGCATTGATGTTTTCAGTCATGGATACAATAAAGACTGTCAAAACCTAGTTATTTTCACTATTGCTTTTCTTGAGAGGATCAGTTATCTACGTTGAGTGGCTTTACTCTGAAGATTATTTCATTTTTCATCACTACTTTATTAAGTATAAAGCATAATACTATTTTAATACCTATTATAACACTATTTTTTCATAGAAATTAGTTTACTTTAAAGAAAGTACATTTTGGAAGTGTGCCAGGGAACAGTATGGTAATTCTATTGTAATGGAATGGGTGAAGGGTATAAATTTATATTAGGGAAGATAATAACAAAGTGAGGTAAGAGAGGCTGTATTAGTGTATCTTAAAATGTTTGAAGTGATTATCTGTGTGGAAATACATTAGATTTCTTTCTTATAACAGGCCAATGTAGCTCCATATCATAGAGAATAATGATTGGCCAATCTTGGCTGCCAGGTAATCCATTGAGTTACATTATACATGGCATATTCATTGAGTAACTACTCTGTTACTTCCCTCCATTTTTATGCATTGAAACAATCTCTAAAATACCTATGTGGAATTCCTTACAGAAGAGTTTTTTTTAACACTTTTTCTTAACTGAAAACACAATGGGCTCCCTTTGAGGTAATGCATTCTCCATCTCTGGAAGTAACCAAGTAGAGGCTTTGTAGCCACTTATGGATGTTATAGATTCCTATGAAAGCAGACAAATAGCTTCTTGTTCTCTTCTGATGTTCTGTATAAAGGAATTGAGTGTTTGACGAACTGAAGATAAGCTCCCTAAGGTCATTCCAGGACAAAGATCTGAGGACAACAGAGGTTCCAATAAATATCAGAGAGCATTTATTGTATACAAAAAACTTTTTATCTTTCAAGGATTTTTAAAAATGGGAGGTAAAGAAATCCAAGCCTGGTTTAGATAGATTTTCTTATAAGATGGAAAATAATGGTAGCCCACAGAAACACTGGCATTTTACACTAAAACTTCAATCTTTGAGATTTTAAAAAACTTTTTACAAACTTTAAAATCTACACCCTCAGAAATGTGTGTGTTCAAGAGGACTTTAGTTGACTACATTTCAAGCAGTAATCCCTTCTATGCACTGTGTCCCAAGGATTTTTGTATTGATGTGACAGAACGAGAGTTGCATTTGTGCCCTGGTATGTGACAATTAACATGAGCTCTGTTTGCTTCGTGTGCTCAGTTGTCATCTGAGAGCATTCTAGATATAATTTATTGCCTGTTAAACCATCTCCAAAGTATGATTGTAATATAGTAAACAATCATAACTGTTTAGTGGCTGAACAATTGGTTGCTTTCATTTGACCTTGTTATAGACTGTGAGCCTGTTTGATTCCTGAAGGCACACACATTGTTCAGGAATGTTTGCCAGCAATGAGTGAGGGCTAGTTTTCCATATTGACCTCATACATAATTACATAAATTAAAGCAAACCATAACAACTGAGGGAACACATAAAATACACTTCACAGAGAGGTTTTAACGTTTTTGTATTGCACTAAGCTTGAAATTACATAGCCATAAAAGACATATATCATTTTTGAAAAGTGTATGTTTAAGTTTCTACTAAGACTTTACAAAGCACACTAAATAAAAGGTTCTATTTTAATAAGCATTACCATGGGGTTTTTCTCTAGAAAAATGTGGCTAAGGAAGAGGATTGCCAGTGTTTTCATTCTGGAGGTTAATGACTTGATAGAAAATTTTAATTCTAGGCTTCCAAACTGTCTTAAAACCACTAAACACTTTTTATTATTTATTTATTTATTTTTTGAGTTGGAGTCTCACTCTGTCACCCAGACTGGAGTGCAGTGGCATGCTCCCAGCCACCACAGCCCTGCGCTCCAGCGATCCTTCTGCCTCAGTCTTCCAAGTAGCCAGAACTACCACGCCCGGCTAATTTTTGATTTATTGTACAGAGAAGGTCTTGCCAAGTTGCCCGGGTGGGTCTCGAACCTGCAGCTCAGGCAATCTACTCGCCTCAGCCTCCCAAAGTGCTGGGATTACAGGCTGAGTCACCGAACCCGGCCTCCACTAAACACTTTAAACGGAAAATGGAAATGTAGGATTTAGATCTTAACTCCCTGAAAAGATATGCCATTTTTTATGTGTTCATAGTTTCTTGATTCTTACAATATTAGACTATGTTGATATTTAGCAAAGTCCAGTTTTACTTTACAATTAACCTTTTTCATATTTTTTGTGTTAATAGTATAGTAGAATATCATCTTTTTAAAGTTAAGTATTTACAAAGCCTCTGCAAATGAAATTGGATTCTCTGTGACTATTTAAAATGTTATGAAGCAGAGCAGCAGAGTTTTCTCTAATGTAATTCAATGACTATATCATGGATTACCTTGCAGACAAAATTGACCTATCTCTACTTTCTACTATATGGCGCCACCTTGGTCTGTTGGAGTTGGAGGAAATAAACTTTCAGGACTTAATGGAGTTTAGAGTCAATATATTTTAAAGATATTTATAAATAATTTACTTTAGATTATAGAGGGCCAAAAGTTTTAGTTATCACTCAGATATTACTGTCCCAATATTATTAGTCAGCAAGTATTACTGCATTTATTTCACATTCTAAAACAATTTTGTTTGAAGTTTGTAGAAACTTACAACTAGATTTGTATGTTTTAAAGCAACATAAAATGTTATTGTGCGAAAATCTTCAGCTAACATTAACATATCAAGTTATATATATACATATGCAAATATATATAAAGTTTTAGAAATATATAAAGTTGAGATGGCCTTGGCTGGAGAAATAACATCTTGCATTTTTCTAGTCTTTTACTGGAATACAACCATTATTCTTTGTTGAAGTCTATGTCAGAATTAAAATGAACTTAATGACCACTCATATATTTTAGGAATTCCCATTTTTGCTTAAGGTAATGATCTATAATTCTATATGTGAGATCAAATTTGTACAATAAAGTTTTCTTTTGGAAAAATGAAAATTCAGCTAAATCTATGAATCTAAAATATGTCAGAGTAAAAGACTTTTGAAGGTACTGCCTAATATCTTTATATCTTGTCTAGAATTCCTAGGTTTAGCTAAATCTTTTTGACTGTTGCGATATTTCATAATTTTCTGACACCATTTTATTGGAGGGCAACATAAATTTATGTTTATTACTCACTTTGTAATTTTCATGTCATTCAAATCCTGTTTTTGAATCTTCCAAGTTTCAGTTCACATCTTCATGGCTTAGCAGACTTCACTGGACTATCACACTCTTCTTGACTTCTTCATCTTACAAGCCAGGAACCCCACATCTTCTGCATGGATTCATCCAGAGTCCTCACCTTCCTTGTCTCTGTGGTTGCTCTTTTCTGGATTCTTTCTACCTCTATGTATCTTTTCCTTTTTTTTTTTTAAGTCTGAGTTTCACTCTATCACCCAGGCTGGAGTGTAGTGGCACGCTTACTGCCAACACCACCTCAATCTGCTGGGCTCAGGGGATCCTTCCACCTCAGTCTTCCAAGTGGTTGGAACTACAGGTGCACACCACCACACCTGGCTGGTTTTTTAACTTATTGTAGTGATGAGGTCTTGCCTAGTTGCCCAGGCTGGTCTGAAACCTTTGGGCTTGGGCAATCCTCCCTCCATCTCCTGAAGTGCTGGAGTTATAGGCATGAGCCACCATGCTCGGCTTCTTTGTATCTTTTCTTGGACATGGCAGCCTAAGCTACATGGCATATTCCAGATCTAGCCATATTATGACTTTGTCAGATATTGTTTTATATGTGTGTGTGTGTGTACTTTTTTCTCTTGACAGATATGTTGACTTTTAAAACTAGTACCTATATTCAAACTGTGCAAAAACCCTGAAATCATTTTTCTGGATCTTCCCATCATGATATAGTTTGTCATGGAAGTGAAATTTGGATTGCCCTTTCCTCAATGAATAGAAACATATTTTGTGTGTGTGTGAATGCAAAAACATTTTCCACAAAGAAGTTCGTTGGTCCTTTATATATCTACCAAGAGCATCTCAGAGCTTTTTAATATACATATATTTTTGAATTCCCAGAGTTTAGAATTATGCAGAGGTGATTCCAAGGATTTGTGATAAAATGCTCAAGAACTCTCCACCAGCTGATTTGCTAGAGGCCCAGAGAGCCAAAATCAACCAAGATGAGGTACAACTTCTCTTCCTTCCTCTCCTCTTATCTCCTTACTCATGGGACTTTGCTGGGTCTGGGATATTAATGAAGGCATATAGATGAATTCTGAGGTAAGAAGAAGAAGAACCACTCATATTATTTGTAAGTCCATAGAGTTTTCCAGGCTCTTTGTTTCTAGAGAAGTATAGTACTCTAGTCCTTGAAAGGCCTCAGTGTTTGAACTTTTCCACCTGAAGAAATACTTTTTGGTCTCTACTTGTTTCCTGACTCTAAGCCAGCTTCTTGTGCATGTTAAAACATCTTCCTAAATCGCATGGTGACTCAATCTTCAAGTAGTATTTGTGTAAACCTAGTCAGAGACATTCTGAAAATGTAAATCAACGACATCCACTAGTTTTCTCCTGTCCAAATGCTTACTTAGCTTGACAACTCTAATAGGTTAGTCAAGCATCACTTCCCCTTCCAGGATTGTGTTTCCTTTTGAGTTCTGTTGTATTAAGAACATAGTTATTCTTCCCTTTTTAATAGATTCCACCCAATCACCTGGTTGGAAGTAGGTCTTAGATTCCCGGGGTCTTTACTGGATTCTGTGCTTATGAATGGGGATAATACTGTGAATTTTTCTATTCTGGCTTGGTTAATTTGTTATTGACAGACAGGTCACATGTCTTTGGCTCACTATTCTACATTTCACCCTTAAATTCTTTCAATTTTTTGCATAGGTGTTATAGCATTTCAGGTATTTATCTAATGAATAAAACAATGTGTTTTTGGCTATTGATTTGTACTTCTGGTATGCCTACTTCAATATACAGTTTAAGTGTTGAAATCATCAACAACTGCACTAATACAGAAAAGAGCAAACCATTCTCTGAGTAGTCCCCAAATAATACATTTCATATTTAGGCTTCCTTTGTATTCTGTGGTTGGATTTCTCCCTCTCTTTGACATTTTAAAGGGGCCCCTCATTATTGGCATTGAAGTTCCTTGTAAAACAGTTTCACAAGTATTTTTTTTGGTCTGAGTAATTTCTAGTTGTAGTTGATAAGTCACAATTTGGACTTCCCTTTATTCCCTTGATTTGAGAAGATTTGAGTTAGATGCCCATTTCTCTCCATGAAGGCAGTTTTTACTACAAGAGTTTGCTGTGAAAGCATTTTTTAATGCATCTGGCTTGTTTTTATGATTCATGACAAAAAATTCATCTTGGACTTCTAATGGTGTATTTTAAAATAGTCTCCAGACATTCTGTGGTTTATTTTATTTTAAACTATTTCTTTTTTCTTTTTTTAAAATAACGGCCACAATTTCCTAAGCTCCCTTTGCTAAAATTAAATTATTTTATATGGCATTCCTTCTTTTGCCAAATGCTGGGCTTAATCATTGAGAATAGTAAATAGACAGAAATGAGTATCCATGATACAGCCTGCATCAATTCCTGCTCAACTCTGTCTAGACTCTGAAAACCCAATTTTAGCAAACAGATGTCTGTAATCACCTGTATTCATGCATTCCAATGTGCATTCTATATATCTGACAGGATTATAATATAAATTCACATGATTAATACTTTATCATGTTTTCACTTTTTAAATCATTATACACGATTCAGATTTTCTTGTTTAAAAAAGGTCCAGCCTGTAGAATAAGCTTCATAATATTTAGTTTAACAATGAAGGCCTTTTATTAATTATCCCTAATTACCCTATCCTCATTCACTTCCCATTGAACTCTGTCTTTTCTTTTGCGGCACAGTTCTTTCCAAATGGTATTGTTTCACGAATTTGCAACTTTTCTCCGTTCTTCCTGGAATTCTCTTCCCATGTCCTTCATTGTTCATTTATTCAAATGTCATCAAGATGTCTTTTCTGTAACCAAGATGTTAGTTGTAAGCCCCTCTCTGGTTAAGCTGCATTTAACTTCCTCTGAATTCTTTGTCCTTTGCTTTCCATGTAATTCTACTTTCTCTCTCTGTGTGAGTCCAGATGTGAGAGTCATTGCCTTACTCATATACACAACAGAGCCTAGCTATGTTGTCTTTAGGGATTTAATAATTTACTGGAGATTTAGGATTCTAAGGAAGGGTCACAGTACTAAGAGCTATCTATTTTCTCCATTTCCTTCCTCTCAAGAAAAAAACCATTTCTTATTTTATATACTTTTGTAGCCTGGTCTCACCTTTCATACAGGTTTTCACCAATACTTTCAGCAGCTTAGCGAAGTATATACTTTATATTGTACTTGCTTAATTAGAAATCCTACAGAATAAAATCTTCTTCAACTGATTACTTTACAATAATTTTTAAAGAACCCACAATGATCTAGGTTCCAATAACACACACTGATTATATAGTGAGAAAACTGCATATAAGGTTTTTGTATTCATAAGATTTCTAATTCAGTGTGTGATCCTAACAGCAATATCTAATGGTAAATTATTTCATTTGGATCCCCAATTTGACTTGGATCTCATTCTTATGTGCTATCATAGCATCCAGTATATACTCCTATTCTTGCACATAATCATGCATTACTATTACAGTTGGCTCTTTGTAAGTTTTCTCTGTTAGACTCTCAAAGGAGGAATGATGTCTTATGTCACTTTGTGTTCTTGGAGTCAAGTGCACCCAGTATGCTTAGACTGTACTAGGTGTTCAAAAGATTTTTGGTTATGTGAATGAATCTTTTACATTGTTTGGCATCATTTTAGTAAACTGTAGTATATCTGCATCACTTTATTTTACTATTTAAATAGGAAACTTAATCAACACTGTCCTGAATCTATGTAAAAAATAAACAAGGAAAAGATCCTCAAGTGATATATTCTTAACTCCTAATGTATGTGTTTTTTTTCACTCATTTAAGTAAAATTGCTATTGGATGCATAGTTCTCATGTCATATTTCTAGCCCTTTATAAACACAAGAATCCTTATATCCTCTTATATCCACTTATTCAAAGTCTGTAGTAAGGAAGTGTTTATGAGAACACAGAAACTTTCATGGCTTTTACTATTCCATATGTGTAGGAAGTAAGAAAGAATTTTGCAATGCTCTGAAGGCAATTCTGGCTGGGGACTAGGTTAACTCAGCTTTCCATGAGGTTCCAAACTCAAAGAAGGTCCAGTTCAGAAAGGATCACTGGCATAAGAGGAAAATTGCATGCTAATGTATTCCAGGAGATGATGAAACCTCTTATCTTATTAATTTGGCAGTGCTGAGTTCCTCTTCTGTAGAATGTAATTTCCTTTCTAAAAGATATAAGGCATCTGTTCCTACTCAGAACCAAATGGAGGATTCTTCATCCACATTAGCAAGTCAGGCTTTCTTAGTGCTCAAACTGTACTTACTATTCAGGATAGTCTACTCATTCAGATCAGTTAGTACATCTGGTGTTTCACATTATTTGTCAGAATTATAATCATCTAAAATCTTCTCAAAGTCATTAGGATTAAAAAATTCTGATAAAAGTGTATGTATGTTTGAATTTAAGAAGATGGCTAGTAGATTTTTCAGTCATAGCATTTGAAAATTCTTGAAAAAAAGTCATATGCATATAACACATTGTGGGTTGGTATGCACATATATTTTGTTTGATCTTACTCTTTCAGTATTATATGGTTATAATAAGGATATTGCATCCTATGGTGTCTTTATGAAGCTAAAATATATCACTATAAAGACATAGTCCAGTTTTTTAATTCAAAATTTATAACAAACAAGGACTGATTGTTTTTCTACCCTCTTCTTTGAGAAGATTATTGCTCAGAAATAAAACTTTTGCTCTCCTAACTAGGTTAAACAAATTTCCAACTATGTACTTGTTTACTGAAACTGAGATTCCTATTTCCAATGTGTGTCAATGTGTATCTCTTTTTCCTTCTTTTATTTGTCTATCTTTACAATTTTTGAGTTGTTCAGAAAACCCTCAAGTGCTTTTGAGTTCACTGTTATGAGAGGCTCGAGAGTCTTACATCACAGAAACATGGTTGCTTGCAGAGAAAGAATGCCTTTGAGTGTCCACACCCCTTACCATGACCATCTGGTTTGCAGATGATAAATATAAACACTACATCGTTGGGGTTTTTTCCCTAAAGATCTGGGAAACAGACTGGACTTACAATTCCACCCTAGTAATCCCTAACATATTAATCTTCATTTCCATGTCTAGTTCTTCAAGATTTAATTCTGCAGGTATACATAATTCAAAGACTGAACATATAATACCTATCATATATCACATATAGGATGTTTTCCGTGTTGCTATAATGTCTTCATTCCTCCCACAACCTCAGCCATGTCTTACTCCTTTTTCAAAGTCTAGTTTAAGACCTGCTTCCTCTGTGAATGCTTTTCTAGTTAGTATAAACTCCATGCATCTCTCGTTCCTTGTTTGGAGTACTTGTCTTGACACCAAAGCCAAGTGTATATTTGTTTAAATGTTTTGTGTGTGAGCTTGGCCCACATATCAGAGTGTGAGTTCTTTGATAACAGACTTTTTTGGTAAGGTTTTGTAATCACAGTGTACTGAACACAACGGATGTTTAGGACCTAGTTGTTGAATGAATTCGTCATTAATGCCATTGAAGAAGACTCATTCTAATAGAGAATATGAGATTATATTAAGATGTGATTAAGTTAGGAAAAAAATCGACAATGGGAAATGTTAATTTCAATTACTGGGCCAGTGTGGGCCTTTACACAGGTTTGGTCTTAAATAGAAAATTGTGTCATCTCTGGGTGACTCTAGGTAAACAAAAAGGCAACCCTTTCTCGAATAGGTGAAGCCCCAAACTGGGGCTCATAGTATGACAGTAGGTGAAGTCCCAAACAAGGGCTCACGATATGACAAAGAAAGCTCAGATTGAATGTCAGCTGCTACTGGTCCCCTCAACTGGTGTCTTTGTGAAGTATACAAACTGAACCAATACACAGCACCACCCCCTAAACAGTGATACTGACGGCACATGCAAGTAGGCTTGAAGGCAAAGGCTTGGTGGCGTAGGAAGTAGCTCAGACTGCATACTCTGTGTGACGTGAGGCTAGACAGCACCTAGAAACTATATGTGTTATACATTGGGAGAGAGATGGAATAGTCATGGCTGATATTTAAAAGATTTATTTAAGAATATAGGATTTTAATTGATATATGAAAATAATATTTAAGACAATGAATAGGTCAGAGAATGGGCAGGTATGTTAGAAAGCACTAGATGTGGTTATAAGGTGTGAACAACAACCAGAGTAAAAGAATGACACCATTCTATAGGTGAGGACAGATTAGTTATTGGTCCAAAGTACAGCAGGGCAATTGCTGAGGTTCAAGGAATGTGATGTGGATGAGGGGCTGTTAAAAAGAAGGTTTAGTAGCTATAGTTGAAATAGATTGCAGGGTAGTAATAGTAGAAAGAAATCTGCAGGATGTCTGTGGTATTGAAAGCAGAACTAAAATGGGGAATGATTAAGGTAAAATATGCTGAGAAATTTCTGGCCGACTCTATGAAACAATAGGCATAAAACCTGAGGAAGTATGCTCTGGAAGTTAACTAGGCAGGCTGAATAATAATGATTTAAACAATTATTCTTTACTGGGTGTTCATTAATAGAATTGTAATAATTATTTTGAGGCTACCACCTATTGAGTGCTTAATAAATGCCAAGTCTTTGTATAGTGTGAAGCCTTTGTAAAGTTGATCTTATAAAGCAAGTAATTTTGTTTAAAATTATTTCCAATCATAGCATCAAAACATATAGTTTTAACTTAAATCTTTTAAAATAGTCTATATCCATTCCAATTATAGCTTATCAAGTCCATGCAATGTTTGTATTATTTACCTAGACTAGGGCAAAATCTAGTTCTCAATTATATCAGATTTTACTATTTCTTACCATAGACATAAGGAATTCCTGAAAAGAATTTGACAGTATTTATAGAATGTCTATTCACAAAATATCCCAAATATTTTTCCTTAGTTTGTTGAAACTCAACTTTTAGTTTTTGATTCTTGACATAAACTTCATCATGAAATGAAGTAAGTGTTAAGTGGCATTAAAATTTTCCTCTCAGTATAGTTTCAATTAATTTTTCACCATAGGATCATCTGATTTCCTCTATTTATAATCTACTTATAATTTTTATGGCATAAGGTAGCTTTAGAAATTACTCACACTCTGAAATTATTTGATATATGTGTGTATCCTAAAGTATAGGACATTAGTCACTAGTAGCACTCAACATTTTATATTTGTAAGTTATATGATTATATGTATAATAGGAAAAACTATATAGCTTATCAAATCTGAACTAAGTTAGGATTCAAAAAGGGAAGATTCAACACAAAATAGATTTTAAATAAAAATACACATAAATGACGGTAAGTGATATGCACAGATATAAACAATTTATAATTTTGGTGAACTAGTTGACTACAGTATGGGAAATATTAATCTATAGTCTGTATATTATAAATGTTATACAGTTATCTTAAAAATAAAAAAAAACATGGATTTTGGAGGAAATTATAGATGTTTAGATAGATCTAATTCAAAGAGTAAAGCTGTTTCACACTAGAAAGTATTTTATTTAAAATTTTTAAAAAAGTATTATTTTTTTTAATTTTAAAGATATGTGGTACAGATGTTCATTATGCACTTTCCCTTGTTAATGAGGTGTGCCCCCCTCCCCCTGGCAGATTCCCACTACTGCCAATCCCGCCTCCCTCCCACCCACCCCCTCGGCAGTGTCCCCCTACTGCCAATCCTTTTCTTATAGTATTATGATAATTGTTCAAGGTCCACTTATGCGTGAGAACATGTGATACTCAGTTCTTTGTTTCTGTGATAGATCACTCAGTATTATAGACTCTAAGTCCATCCAAGTTGTGAAATTCATAATTTTGTCCTTTCATATGGCTGCGTGATATTCCATCATGTATATATACCACATTTTTTTATCCAGTCCTCTTTTGATCCAGTCCTCACAGTTGGCTCAATGTGAACAATTGTGAACTATGCTGTAATAAACATACATGTGCAGGTATCTTTTGCATAGAGTGATTTGAGTTCTCCGGGTATTTTCCCAGTAGGGGGATTGCAGGGTCATATGGAAGACTTTAGGTCTTTTAGGAATTGCCAAACTGTTTTCCACAGAGATTGTATTAGTTTACATTCCACCAATGGTGTAGAAGTGTTTCCTATACATAGTTTTGACTTAAATCTTTTAGAATAGTCTATATCTATTCCAATTATAGTTTATCACGCCTATGCAATGTTTATAATATTTACATAGAACAGAGAAAAAGCTAGTTCTTCATTTATCAGATTTTATCTTTTCCCATAGACTTAAGAAATTCCCGAAATTAATTTGACTATTTATAAAATGACTTTTCCTAAAACATCTCAAATATTTTTCCTTTGATTGATGAAGTTTAACTTTTTAGTCTTTGGTGCTTGACATAAACTTCACTATGAAATTAAATATCTGAAATATATTAAACAACTGGATTTCTTCAAGTGTAAAAGAGATGGCTTCACTATTAAATTCTATAATCTCCTTGATCCAATTAGCTGAGCAGTTAACTTTATTTACAGATTGGAAGAGATCTTAAGAATCCAAAGAAAATGAGGCAGTGCAGTTTACCATTTTGTTGTAGCATTGACCAATTTCAAGAATGTAAGGGATAGCTGAAAGATAAGAGTAAGCTAACCTTAAATCTAGCATTGACCATGTGACTCATGTGACAAGATAAACTTATTTTATCTTAATGGGTAAGAAGAGATCTCTAACTAGAGCCAGAAATAAATCATGCCAGGCATATGGGTACTCCATTATGTATCAACAGCATGGTCTAATTTTTTTAAAAAGAATTCCTTCCTTAAAGAGTCGTGAGTATTTATCACAAAACATCTGAAGATTGCCTTGTACAAAGTAAACACTAAGTGGTCCTTATTATTATTGCTGGCAACCTTAAACATATTAACTCACCAATGTTTTTATTGGTCTGTTGCACGCTGTATTTCTGGCTAATTTCCAACTCAGTCTCCATACCAGACCATAGGGAATCCTTAACTAATGTTTCCCATTCCCCATTTCTGCCTGTCAAAGTCCTGCTTCACTTCCCAGAATACCTCACTTTCAGCACATCTCAGTTAAAAGGAATACATCTGGCTGTTTTACAATTCCTTTTAATAAAAGAATGATGATTTGTCATTGAAATATTTTTAAATCTAAATGGGCATGGTAAAAATTTTAGTACATTTTAGAATAAAATATTTGAATCTAGAACAACTAACAAAGAATATTTTTGTAGGGCTTAATAATTTAAAATGCTTTTTTGTGTAATTTATCTCATTTCATTTGAGATAATCATTAAACTTAATTTTCAAATTGAAAGAACTGAGTCTTCAATAATAAATGACTTACTCAAGTTCTCCCTTATGATAGTTACTAGAACTGGGTCTTCTGATACCAGAAACTATGTTTTCCCCCCCAGTGTACATATATTAAGCCTCAATGGTGGGAAATCAGACTTAATTTTAAAAAGGGGAGATTAAAGATAATAACCTAAAAGGAAAATAATATGGAAATTTAAAGCTCTGACTATAGTATTATATATTTGGAGCAAAGATAAACTGCCTCATTCTCTTTGTATATATATATATGTGCAGAAACATGCACATACATTTTCTGTATCTTCATCATTAGCCTTGTTGAAGTGTAGTGGTATCTCTATGTTTAACTTTCTATTCTATAAACATATCTTTGTTTCATAATAAAGTACTAAATGTGCCTCCAGGCTTACAATGTATTAACGTTCAGAAGAGTTCTTTAATCTGTGTAAAACAGAATAAAGGGAAATAAAGTCCTGTAGCAGCCAGGAAAGGGCTCTGGGAAGGGAATCAGAGGGCTCTGTGCAGCACTGAGACCTTAGGCATGTTTTTTTGTGTGTGTTTAAAAGTGCTGGAAAATTTTGGTTTTGTTTTTTGCTCTATATGGAATTATATGGCATATGTACAATGTTAAAGGGAGATTATTTTGCTATAAATGATTTTTTAGACTTTGATTTTTTAAATTCTTGCTTTTATGACTGGATAATTGCAAAGTGCTAAAATTGTATTTGAAGATGCCTTAACATCTGGATATTTTTTAAGTACACTTTTAAATTTCAGAATCACCAAAAAATGGTACAGATATTACAAAGGATTCTCAAATACTCCAGACCCAATTTTCTGTCTTTCTAACATCCTACATTCATAACTAGTGAGCCAATATTGGTATTTTATTATTAACTAAAGTTCATCCTTTATTCAGATTTTCAAAGTCGTTACCTAATGACATTTTGCCATTCCAGGATCCCATGCAGGATACAGTATTACATTTAGTTGGCATGTCTCCTAAGACTTCTCTTGGCTGTGACAGTTTCCCAGACTTTCCGTTTTTTATGACCTTGACTGTTTTAAGGAGAACTGACCAGGTATTTTGGTAGAATGTTCCTCAATTCAGATTTGTATAATTATCTTTTTTTCACGATTAGACTGGGGTTATGGGTGTTGGGAGGAAGCTCTCAGAGGTAAAGTTTCATTCTCAGCTATCAACATGATTTATCACCACTGATGTTATACTTGGTCTCAGCTGTGTAAGGTAGTATTTGCCAGGTGTCTGCACAGTAAATTTACTATTTTTACTTTCTTCCATTTTATACTCTTTGGAAGGAAGTCACTATGTGCAGACCACACTTAAGGAGTGGGGAGCTACTCTCCATCTCCTTGAGGGTGGAGTATCTACATTAGTCATTTGTAATTTTGCATAGATTTGTCTATTCTTTGCTATAATATGCGATGCTATTGTATGCATTTATGTATTTATTTCAGTATAGACTGCTAGATTTTTAAAATTCATACTTTTGAGTATAATCAAATGCTACTTTTCTTATTTTATTGGTCAAAATTTTCCAGCTTTGGTCATTGGAAGCTCCTGCAGTTGGCACCTGTGTCCTTTTGACATATCCCCATTATGTGGATTTTTTTTGGTGTGTGTACTTTTTTACTTCCTGTCACTGTAAGATTTTCCAGGCTCATTTTGTGTATTTCTTGGCTCGGTCCTAGTATCAGTTATTTAGTAAAAGAGCCCTTATTCCTTTTATTGGAGAACGCTATCAGAAACCACAGTCTGTGGGTATGTTTGTTGTCATGCAATAGACATTGCTTCTGTACCATCTCAGCTGACAGAGCAAAGAAATAACATGCATGTTTACTGACAGGTATATATGCACATAGCTATAAATATTTCAGTGAAATCTTGAAATATTTTGTTAGTAGTTTGTTAATATTTTGAAAGTAGAGGGAGTAAAACTTTGGCTTTTTTGACTTTTTTTTTGGCTTTTTTATTTTTTGGCTTTTGCAGCATTTCTTCTCAAACTTTTCACTTATGTGATATTATACAAAACAGAAGTAAATCAAAGCATATTACTGAACAGGAAAAGGGTAGAGCTAAACAGAGGCTGGAAACAATACCTTAAAAATACACCCTAAGCCTAGCATCCCGAGTTGAATTAGGCTACACATATATTTTGCTTGGCTCACATTATGCCTTTTAAAAACTATTTGAATTACATGACACACCCTTAGAAAATGAGAGATGCTAATTGCAAATATTGATTTCTAGATTCTCTTTAAAACTTGTCAGGTCTGAGACAGCCTGTGCCCACATCATGCATGCACTCGTTCCCTTGCACTGAACGGTGGTGGTTCAAACCTCCATGAGGACCCACAGGCTCCGGTTCAGCAGCCCCGCCCCCACTTCCCTGGCCCTGCCCCCGTCTCTCAGGGGCTGTTCCTACGTACACTGTCTCCTGGACACTGAGAAACCAGCTCAGGTTTCGTCTCATATACACTGTGGGTTTTCCTATAGAAAAGAAGAAAGGAAAATATTTCCTGAAGCCATGGCTAACAAATCAGAATAAATGAAAGAAAGCATTTTTCTCTTAGTAACAAATGCACCTATTTGTTTAGTACACAACGTGTGATTGCTTCAAAAGAATACTACTTTAAATTTCAGTGTAAAATAAATCCAGCCCACTAAATTTGGACTTCTTCCCTAGTCCTTGGTTATCCAATGGTGATCAGAATTTGTCTTCCTTCCTGATACTTCAACAAAATCTTCCTTTCCTCACCCCTCATATCATTGCCAGCATCATAAAATCTCATAGTGTTTATGTTTATATAAATATACTAACACGAGATTTCACAAGGGTTATATATGTATGACCTTTAATGTATACATGTATATTTATAACAAAAGAAAAAAAAAGACTACAGTTGCCCGATATATGTGTGTACATGTATATAAAAGAAAACAATAAATCAAAAAAATCAGCCGGGCCTCGTAGCGCATACCTGTAATTCCGGCTACTTGGAAGGCTGAGGCGGAAGGATCGCCAGAGCCCAGCAGGTCGGGGCTGCGCGGCCACTGCACTCCAGTCTGGACGACAGAGTGAGACTCCAACTCAAAAAAGAAAGAAAGGAAGAAAGGAAGAAAGGAAGAAAGGAAGAAAGGAAGAAAGGAAGAAAGGAAGAAAGGAAGAAAGAAAAGAAAAGATCTATATTCTCAGTGCACACATACGAAACTGTTTTATATATATAAATGTATATATATATATATATACATCTCTCTATATACATACATATTTATATATGTAGATTTTTACCCAGATATATTTACATATTTAACAGTAATGTTTCTATTAAAAGATGCTGATTAACTCACTGGAAATTTCTGGTTTGCAGAACAATATGTTGGCTTTTCATATGCAAATGAATTTTCTATGACCATATGCAGCATAGATTAGCATTAAAAAAATAAATCTACTGGGTGCAGTGGCTCATGCCAGTAAGCCTAGCACTTTGGGAGGCTGAGGCAAGAGGATTGCCTGAGCCCATGGGTTCGAGACCAACCTGGGCAACTTGGTGAGCCCTGGTCTCTACAATAAATCAAAATAATTAGTTGGGCTTGGTGGTGCACACCTGTAGTTCCAGTTACTTGGAAGGCTAAAGCGGAAAGATCACCTGAGTCCAGTAGGTCGAGGCTATGGTGGCTGTGAGTGTGCTACTGCACTCCAGCCTGGGTGACGGTGAGACTCTGATTCAAAAACAAGAAAAAAGAAATCTGATGAACACAGGTTGAGCTAACTAATAAGTTTTTGCACTTTCAGTGATGAAAATCTAGAGTTTGAGTTAGGGCCCTAGCTCAGTAGGTTCCACACTAATTAGCAAGCATTTTACTCTAACACTCAGTGACCACAGCCCTTCCAGGGAATGAATGACTGATGGACTTCTTTCTCTGTTGATGTTTCTTACTGATGAAAAAGCTTACACCTGCAGTAATGTCACCTATTCAGGGCCTACCACTTAAGAGATGTGGGAATTGTTGTGAGCTATTATCAGTTGCCTCACAGAGGTGATACTATGCTTATTGAAGATTAAGTGATTCAAGAATATAAAACAGGATGATACTTAGCACATATTAAGTATTCAATAAATGTAAGCTTTTATTTCTACTTCTACTACCACGATTATTATTATTACCAATTTAAACAAAGCCTCTTTAAAAATGAATTATTTTATTTTACTATCTTTTATAAAATAAAAAAAGACCAACGTCTGAATGCCAAGTCTCCAGTTCTCTATCATTAACCTGGAGATTTCCTAAGTGTGTAGATATGGACGTAGTGTTTGCAACTGTTTGGAGCTGAAATGGTTGAAAGACATTAGCCTACAGATTATAAACTAACTGTCAAGTAAAGCACAGTCTTTTGTTTTTCAGTTCACTGTGTGTTACCAATATTTATTGGATTTATCAGAAATCATTGGACAGAGGAGTTGTCAGAAACTATTACAATACCTCATTTTCAAGCTTAGGCAGTATTTCTTTTACCAGATAGTTACCCTGCATATTCATGGAACATTTAAAGCACCCGTGTTACTGTTAATAACACACAACTGCCTGTGTGGTAATATTTTGTCAGAAAATATTTCCATCATAAATTACTTATTACTTAAACATCCAGGTTAGAACGAAAAATGTTGCTAATGGGGTTGAGGTAATAGTCCAGTAATCCATAACCATCTGTGGCAGGTACTGTTTTTGTTGTTTGGTTGGGTTGAATTATAATTTATGGTGGTTTTAAATGACACTAGTCCTTTTTCATTATTTGACTTTAGCCATAAGTGTAAACTGAAAAATGAAACAGAAATAGAAAGATAACAAGAAGAAAATTGTGACTGGAACTGAAGATTTATTACATTTGTTGTACATATTCCAGCTAAAATAAGAGTGTGGATATATTTACATATTTAACAGATATGGATTCTGTCCTTATGGGCAAGATGACTTTCCAGAACTTTAAAATTAATGCTTCTTATAATTTCTCAGTCCATACTAATCTCATGTAGTTAATGAGGCATGCAGGAGCTAGTGTTATCACTATTGAAGGATTAATTGGGATTTGAAGGATTTTGTTTTGTAAGTCTTAAAACTGATTATCCATCCTAACTCTTTCCTTTTAGTAAGCTTAATGAAGGTATATGGAACTTTTTTGCATTACTGTTTGTGATATAATTTGATTCATTTTTCTGGAATTCATCCTTGGCTTGGGCTTGTCAACTTTAAAATTTCACAAAAGTCTTTTTATGTAGAATTTTTTACTCTATTAGTTAATCAGTTTTGAATTTGCTTTATGTAAAACTGTTGACAATGATGTACTCCAACGCAGTCTAGCAAACTGCCAAGAGGTTATGTTTATATGATTAACTACCTTAGAGGAATTTTCAGGTTCAAGTTATAATTGCTATCAATTCTGGCTGGTAAGAGGATTATAATGTGCTATGTGACTGACTTTGAAATAGAATGGAGTTGAAGGGGAATCGATCACTCTCAGAGTGGCATGAAGATGCTGCATTTTGCAACCTGTTTTAATTCCAAAGTATATTGGTCAATATGTCATTTTTAGTATTTAATTTTTTTTTATTAGTGAAAGAATAGCTTTCATGAAAGGTGAAGCAATTCTATATGGCTGTGTTCTCACTTGACTATAAGGTCTGTGAGGGTAGGGCAGTCATTTCATGTATATATCCCTAGTCCTTCATTCAGAAATAAGCCTAACGGAAAACAGATAGTCATTCCTCTCTTCAAGGGGACAAGCTGCCCCAAACAATCATTTTCTTGTCTGAAGCATAACTTCTGAACTCCTCTGATTCTGTCAGCAATACTTGGTTGGTGACATGGTCTCTTTAGCTTCTTTCTCTTTTCATTCTCTCTGTCTTTGGGGTGGACCTTTCTTAATTCTGCCATGCCCAGAGTAATGACCACAACTTGGCTTGCTGGGAGGAATCTTTCCCTGTTATCTGACTCTCTTAGTTCATTCTGTGGTGTCAGGAGATTCACTCTTCATTCTTTCATTTTGAAGTTCAGTGAAGGAAATGATTTCAGTGCCATCCCTTCACCATCAACCAAGTTAAATACAACATTGTCAGTTGGTGTCTAGGGTTTCTATGATTGGAGGCAGCCCCCACCTTCTGACATTTCTTCCACTGGGCCCTAGTTGGAATGTTCAATATCAGACAAACCAATCTCTGTGCTGCTGCCCAAGGACATCCTAGATTCAAATTCTTTATCTCTGAGTAATTATTTTATTTCCCCAATTGTTATTTCAAAGGCACCCAGCCTGGCATTCACAGGGAGTAAATTCATATTGCTTTAATTAATTTTGACAATGAATTAGATGGATAGTTAAAACTTACATGAAGTACATCTTTTATTTGTATACATTGTGATTTGGCTTTTGAATTTCACTCCTTGTTTTTCAATTCTATTATTTTTTCCAAACTATTAAGGATACTTAGTTTACATAAAAGTACAGCCAAATAATTAGAAAGTTAGGATAGTTTTTATTTAATATTTGAAGCTAGTGCTAATAGGGTTATTTATATAACTCCCTTAGTGCATATAATTTATTTTCTCTTACTTATAAAAGTTTAAAAATATGCGTAATCAGATTTGTAACTTTTCCAAAAACCAGTTCCCTTTTTCTTTCTCTGATTTTCTGAAGTTTCTGTACCAAAATGATACTTTATTCTGGAATGTTGATGTTGTAGGAAACTTCTACTTACGTCTCTGAAAACTAGGCCATGATTACATATCATAAAAATAGATGCAAGACGTGGCTATTCTGGCCTCTTAAGGTCAGAGAACTTTGCCATGAGCAAAGTTCCTATATCTCAATGACTTATTTCTGTCAAATTACAGATGTTTCAATACAAGAAAAAAATCAAAATATGAGCCTCATAGGAATGAAGAGATACCTTATAATGAAAATCTATTATCCTTCGAGTTCTATTTTATTCTATCAATGATATTACATAGAATTGTCTTCTTGAAATATTCAAATATTATTATGAGAAACATAGAATTAATAATTTACACATAGAATTTCTCTCTCCTTTTCTCTAGTTTGTTTTATTGAGTCTATGAGGTTAATTTAACTAAAAGTTGTATGTATATGATAAAATTTTATGATATATGTTGTATATTATAAAATTATATATTTTATATATCATATATAAATATGTGTTATAGGTCATATATTATATATGATAAAATTTTCTTGGAGGGACTCTAAAACAGATTGAATCATACTGAAGTGTTTATTTTTGTCAACAATTTAGTTCTTTAATGCACATTTCACTGGAGTTGCTAGATTTTACATTTTTGGACAAAAGAGGGTACCATGAATGTGTTCTCCTGAAGCCCCATTGCACAAAAAAAAAAAAAAAAAAAAAAATCATCATATATTTTCCTTCCCCAAGGTCCAGGCAGACATAACGTCTTGTTATAGAGTTCCAGGCCTAGTGACTGTTTTTGCTCAACATAAATTCTCAGTGTCCAATGGCAACTCAAAGCTGATCTTTGACCCTAACAGTTTTACCCCCCAAAATATCCTAAAACTGTCTATCTTAGTGTGTTAAAAAAATCTAATTCGTTAATTTTTTTTCAGCTGAGAACTCTTTAAGCAAAAATTAAATCTTCTCAGTGAATTGCCATATTTTCATGACATTTAAAAAATGACTTGAACAGTTTAATGGCAAAAAGGAATAGTTTGTGATGCTTTGTGTTTTATTTGCTGGGAAATTACATAGGCAAAACAGCTCATCATCCCACCATATGAACTGTATAATTCACTTAGCTGTCAAAGTCATTTCCTGTAAACCAAGAAAGAACTTGGAGTCACTTTTTTATGATAGTACTTAAAGGTGACATTTTTTCTAACAAGAATCATCATTTGAAAATACTATGTTATTTCCTTCAGGTCTCTACTGAAATTTTACTTTAACTGTGAGCACATCTCTGATTATTCAGATTTAAACCCAGTCTCCCCTGCCCACTCAATTCATTTTTCTCTTGGCACTACCTGTCTTTCCTTGCTGCATTTATTATTGTTATTTTCGGTGGCACTTGTCACTATTATCCATGCTATATGGTTATATATGTTTATTTGCTTATTTTCTGTTTCCCTCCACTGGTGTGTAAGCTCTTTGAAACGAGGCTTTTTTTCCCATCTGTTCAAACTTAACATTCCAAATGTTGGTATGGTGCCTAACACATAGAAGATATTCAATATATGTGTTGAATGAATGAAAAGAAATATATTGAGCTTTTTAAAAAACATGACATGGGCTTTATAAACTGGATTTTTTTCCACAATCATTTGTGCAAAGGGGAGGTTTGTAGATTAATTTGTCCTCTGAATATTTCTTCATTCATAAAATAAAATGGAAACTTATCTGTATAGAAAAGAGGGTAGAACTATTTGAAATCTTTTCAGAGTCAAGACTATTTAAATATTATGGCAATCCTCTGATTTCATTTTTTTCTTTCAGTTCATGTGGCTATGAGGGACATCTGCTGTGTCCCAGATGCCCTACTAGATAGCAGCAATACAGCTATTAACACCTTGCCTCAGCAGAGAGTATAGTCTAGATACTAGAGAAAAATTAGGGATAATACGATCAGTGTTTTTAGAAGTAAGCACTCATTTGAAGTTGAGACCATATTAGGTGTTCAATAAATTATTTAGAAATAAGTGAGTAAATGAATTGGCAAAAAATGTTATAAATCAAAACTTAATCTCTTTCGCTCATTTCTATAAGTCTATTTCATCAATTCACCTCAATAAATATCTCAGTGACTAAAAGGATTTGGAGTAAATTGTGCAAAAGCACTCACATATGTTGTACTGCAAAATACTTCCATCTTCCCATGAATTACTTGAGGAAGGAAAATTCTCATGTGAAACCAGATAAGACTTTCTTTCAGAAATAAAAGTCTTTAGGAATGTGTTTGTCCATTGCTGTACCACCAGTATCCAGGGTAGGGTCAGGCACAGAGAAGATAGAACACGTATTTTTGTTTAATTTAACTGATGAAACACAATGAGGGAAAATATTTTAGTTCAGTGACCAAAAGGTTTCTAGAATACCACAATGCAGTCATATTACTTTAGTTAACTGGTAATTTCTTTCATCTTTTTTTGCTTCCAGGTCACTTTTGACCATAGAATTTATAACTGCTTCAGGCAGACCCCTTAAAATATCACAATTTCAGACAACTAAAGTGTAAGCCATATGAGGGTATGAACTCTATATTACTAGAAACCTCCCAGTACAGTCATGAATATAACCACATGATGGTTTTTTTGATAAATAGCTAAATTAGAATCCAACCTCTTCTCCTAAATCTTAGCATGAATAAAGATCAAATGAATGTATGATATAGAAAAGTTGCTTTTTGATTTCTAATTTGAGAATAATTTCCTAAGCCACATATTATAAATTGTCAATTTTAGAATCAAGCAGGTTATTTATGAAAGTAAATTTCACTTAGCACCTAGAAGCTTTTGCATGTAAAAGAGAGAAGAACGTTTCAAAACATGAGAAAAAATGAAATTTGACATAAAACTATTATTTTATCCACACCATTTTCTCTTTATTTCTGAATAATTTAAGGAATGTCCCAGAATCATCTCTCCAAATACAAGTTTGAAAAGCCTTGATTGAAAAAGCCATTCTTCAAACATTTTACATATTTCATATTGAAAAACATGAATTTTCATATTTCTTTAACAAATCATTTATGGGCTAGGCTGTTTTTGGTAAAATGTAAGGGATTTTTCCTGCCAATTTATAAAAGCATAAAAAAACAGGCTGAAGACACAGCTGACAACCTTTCGGCTTTAGTAACACTAGCCATCTGTTTTCTATAAGGTAGTTGTTTTTTCTTGTTAAATTCCCCATGTGAGATGTTTTTCTTGAGATTTCTTTTTTTGGTTTGTGAATTCTACCGAGTGATAAAACTCTCCAGGGGACCACAAAGGCACAATTGGATTCTAGGAGAGCTTTGCAGCTTCTTATGTTCAACACCAGAATCTCACTATACTCTGATCTTAATTTGATCCTTTTCCAGGGAGATTCATTACTAAAACACCAAAGGATCCTAATTGATTAAAGCAATTTTAATTTAAGGGTGTTTAAACCATAAAATAAATGATTATTGAAAAACATTTGGGACTGTGGTAATCTCAGTGGTAAACTCTCCTCAGGAGGTGAGCACCATTTAGCCCTTATCTGTGTTGTTGCAAGGGAGAAGCAGAAACTATATTCTCCTCTAACAACTGGACATAAAGAAGGAAAGAACCTAAATGGAAATGATCACACTAAGTAACGATTGTTTTCTTCTTCTTACCTCCATTTAAAGAAAGCGCATCATTGGACATGCCTGTTGTGATGATGACAGTAATTATTCCTGAATCTGGCATCAAAATACTAGAGAAACTTCCAAAGAATATGGATTTCCAGTTTCAAAACAAAATCGGTCACCAAAAGTAGGGCCTAGAAGTCAATGTTTAAAAATGTTTGAGTGATTCTGATGCAAACCAGGTTTGAGAAGCACAAACTTTAAACAAAAACCAAGGCTGAAATTAAAATAAAAAAATGAAAAATCTCTCCATATGAGGGATACACAGCATTTAAAATCTCAAGGCAAATATAATTTTTATGAGACTGATTTTGGGTCAAATCACTGAGTTAAGAAGAACTGAAAGATCATAAATATATGACTGTTAA
Organism: Carlito syrichta; assembly: GCF_000164805.1. NCBI lineage: Eukaryota > Metazoa > Chordata > Mammalia > Primates > Tarsiidae > Carlito > Carlito syrichta. Next base: position 210,977 of record NW_007249887.1, on the reverse strand, counting down.
AGTAACCGGAAACTTTAAATGGCGGTCTGCCTCCCAATACTGCAAGAAAAATGCCACCTGCTTTTTAAAAGCATAACTGGCAAGGTATGGATTATATTGGCAGAAATCACAAGGCATTCTTCAATGGCTTAAAATGCTTCTTGTCAAGGAGTCATATAATTAGCTTAAAAAATTTTCCAACTGTGATTATATTAAACACAGGTGTATTGCTGTGGGCACGTAACTCAGGTATTGTAGCATTAACAGGCCCCACTAATTGCTATAGTGGCTTTGTGCAGCATCATAGGCTAACTCAGAAACATTTATCTTGCCCTGCAGAAATCACCTTTCCCCTCTTCCCTACGCTTCTGACTTCTGTTCTTGAAATCTGAGTGCATTTCTGTTTTGTGATACCATTTATATGGATAGACTCGACCTCAGAGCATTTTTGTGAAAGAAGAAGGACTCCTCCACTGTCCTCATAGCCCCATATGAGTGGATTTCTGCCAATATAATTTAATATATGGTCTCTCTCTTTTCTCTTACCCGACTTCAGATTCTGATGGACCCCATAAGGGGGAGGATAGGTAAGCCTGAATCTTCATTTTATATACATGTAAATGGAGCAAGAGAAACGGAACCTGTGTGCTAAATAATAATGGTCTGTGTTTTAATAACACATACTGATTTTTCAAAGCACTCTCACATCTATTTGATTCTGAGGATAACCTTGGGAGAAGGATAGTTTATCCCTATTGCTTAGATTTAAAATATGAGGTTCAAAAAAAGTTGTGGTTTGCCAAAGTTTACATAGCAAGCAATTTTCAGCACTAGTGTAAAAAAAAGTAAAATAAAACAAAAAGCCTAGGTTTCCCCAACTTCTCAATTTCCATTTCTCTTGCATCACTTTGCCTCTTAGGGGTTTCCAACAACTAGACTGAGTCAAAATACATTTGAAAGGCTTATTAGTTAGAGTTGCAAGTTTGCTTTCTTTTCTTCTATTCCTTATTTGTTAATTTGGGTTGGCAGAATCCTACTCACACTGAGACGGCAGAGCCAAAGAAGGTAGAAAGAAGTACATCAAAAGAAGCAATCTGTGCCATTCTTTCTAACCCCGACTTTTCCCCCATTCAATTTCTCTTTTCTCCTTTCTTTCCCTGTCTTACTTTTAATCGTAACAAATTACAGATGGATCTACTTCTTTCTCAATTATCAGTTGATACATCCTTTCCACCAGAAAAGCTAACCTAATCCTCCACAAAATGCCTTAAACGGTGCTTGTATATGCTTCCTTAGCATTCTGTCAAGATATTTCTATCAAGATATGTCTCATTATGTACTTTAGTTGCTTGATTGTCTTCCTGATTAGGCTGTAGCTACTTGGAATTAGAAGAGTATCTTTTGTTCAGTTCTTGTACCTAAAGAAATGGCACATAGTAGGTGCTCAGTATTTGTTGGATGGATAAAGACCACCACCTATTTTCTCTGCTCATGGCGTTAGCATTCCATGGAGTATTTATGTGGATGTTTCTTTGGAGACCCCAATCCTCCCTCACCTTGCTCAGATCATTTCAAGACCTTACACAGCACACTGGATTGAGTGTATTTCATTATTATATGTGGCCATTTTTATTACTGCTGTTATTAGTGCCTTGGTAAAGAATGGATTTTATTGTTATAATGCTAACTCTGTAAGGGAAATTAGACTTGGCTTACATTATTTTACGTATGTGCTTTAGTAAGAAACATAATTTGTTCCTCCTGAGTCGCAGGAGCCAAAGTGTTGATTTCCTTTTTCCTCTTAAGAAATTCTACAAAATATTCCACTTGATATACCCCAAGTGCCCTATCACTATTTTTGAAATTCACTCTTGTTTAGTAGCATGAAAATAAATGAAAATTTTTAATTTCAAGAAAAAGAAATAATTTCATTTGATAACAAAACAAAATATTAACAGTATTTTTAAATTAAAATATTACTTTGGTATTAATAATCATAACTGAAGGGAATTTTTCATAAACTTTTCTCATTACATAAAATATCACCATTGTAAATAATCCATATATGCTGACTTTTAGATGTTATACATTTTTATCCCTTATTACATTGACTTTTTCTAATATTTCTGATTATTTAACTCTTAAGACAAATAAGCTGAATGATTGTTAAGCAAAATTAATCTCCAATAAATTTAAGTATAACATAGTTCCTATACAAAATAAATTTTTAAATTTCTGACATTTTTGGAGATGTAAATAGCAAAATTTATAGCTTATCATATAGAGTCTGGCATAAATTATCTTAAAGTCATGACTGGGAGAGGGTTATCATTGCTGGTTTCATATTCCGGTTGGCTATACCCTTTACTTACTCAATGTACAATAAAGGAGTCCAAAGAGTGGGCCCCTAAGGAATAAACAACTTTCTCTTAATTTTATGATGTGAGGAAGAATAATGTTAAATACAGTTGACAACTGAACAACACAGAGAGGGGATAGAGGTGCTAACCTCTTGCATGGTCAAAAATTCATATATAACCTTTGTCTCAAACTTTACTAATAGTTTACTGTTAACCAGCTTTACCTATAACATAAACAGATGAATAAAACATATTTTGTTAGTTGTATGTATTACATACAGTAAATTAAGGTAGAGAAAAGAAAATGCTATTAAGAAAATCACAAGGAAGAGAGTATATATTTATATTCATTTGTGAAAATAGATCTTCTTCATAAAGGTCCTCATTTTTATTGTCTTCATGTTGAATAGGCTGAGGAAGAAGAGGAAGAGAAGAGATTTATCTTGCTGTCTCAGGGGTGGCAGAAGTGAAAGAAAATTCACTTATAAGTGGACCCATGCAGTCCAAACTTGTGTTGTTCAAGGACCAACTGTATATAAGTGCTGCTATGCATGCAATTTGGTGTGGACGTGGAGAATAATTTTGTCTTTACCTTAGAATTCCTAACTCCAGGGAAGTCATTGGAAAATGTTGATGAGCATAAAATAATGCTTTTAAATCTACTGATAGTTCTGTTTATTAACCTAGTTGCTTCAAATGCCCTTATTCACTATGGTTGGGATTTTACATCAGAGAGGTTTCTATTGGTGAATATATACTTTGAGTTTCTTTTTGTATCCAGCCCATCTTGTCATCTCATTTTATAATATGGTCGATCCAGTCCTATCAACATTTATACTTGACATTTAGCCAGTAAAATTTCATTATATAACTTTTAGTCATTGCTATTCCATTAACATCGTAAGACTATCCAGAGTCATTCCATTATCTTTCATTAAATCAGTATTCAAATGAATTGGGTTTAGATTTTTAAAAATTAGAGTATATGCCCTTTTATTACTGTAAAACAAAGTGAGCAATTGTATTTATCTCAGTATTTGCTCTTGTTTCTAATCCTTATTGCCAGTCAAGTCTCTTGTGACTACCCGACAGTTACTAAACAGAAAGAAATAGCTGTTATAACGGTACTTGGAAGAAGATTCTATTTTCAAATCCCTTAGCAAAGATTAACTTAAAAAATGAAATGAACCGGGCTCGGTGGCTCATTCTGTAATCCTGTGCCTTTGGGAGGCTGAGGTGAGTGGGTTCGAGACCCGCCTGGGCAACTTGGCGAGACCTCATCGCTACAATAAATCAAAAATTAGCCGGGCGTGGTAGTGCGCGCCTGTAGTTCCACCTCCTTGGAAGGCTGAGGCGGAAGGATCGCCAGAGGCCCAGCAGGTCGAGGCTGTGGTGGCCGGGAGCGGCCACTGCACTCCAATCTGGGCGACGGAGTGAGACTCCAACTCAAAAAAAAAAAAAAAAAAAAGAAAGAAAGCAAGCAAAACACAGTTAAGAACTCTTGTAAAGACTAGTTCAAACTTCAGAAAAAGGAAAGAAAATAAAGAGTTTAATATGATATAATTTAAAAAGCAAGCAATTGCTAGTTTGTTTTAAATTGTATTTTATAATGTTGAATTGTCTAGAATTTTTCCCAGTGGCTTTTGCAGTATCCCCTGTTTAGTTTAGATAAAATAGCATAGTTTTGGTTTTTTTTTGTTTGTTTGTTTGCGATGAGAGAAGTCATATTTATATAATGTAAGCTGAATATTCTGGGGGAAAATTTCATTTCCTGTGCCCTATAAACTAATCTAAAAAAGGACTAAATAATAGTTGGTATGCAACCATTTACTATCCGTACTCATTAAAATACCTGGAGGCTTATTCATGTCATGGAGATAGCTTTCCCCCATCAATATCCTGTGAGGCCTCAGGAAAGCTAAAGGAAATTTCACCGGATATTAGAATGGTAACATTTGGTGGCTGCACAGGCAAAACACCAGGAAATGAAATATGGACTATTTAGAGTTGAGAGGTGAATAGAAGGATGGACTGGGGCTCACGTTCTCAGTATACTTTAATTGCTTCCATTTGATGTCAAATTTCCGTGTAAAAACATCCATCTTAATTGCTCCTTTTTAAAAAAATCTGTAAGGTAAGTTATACTTTACCTGTTTTGTGTTTTCTTTCAAATTATTGTAGGCTCTTCCTGTCTTTCATCCTTCACGTGGGCTCTTTAGTCAGTTTACCATTCTCACTTATTCAAAATCCACACTTAGAGGGTGACTTAAAGATGATTTACATGAAAACTTGTCTTCCTTGTTCTCTCTCTTATGTAGCAGTCTAGCATGGGGTATAATGGCTAAGAGGGTACAAATATTGGTTCTGTCACTCACTAGCTTTGTAATCATGGTTGATTCCAAGCCTCTGCCAGGATGGTTGTTAGGATTAAGTAGAAAATTTTCATAAAGCACTTGGCATAACTCTGATACCACAAACATAGCAGCCATCAATATTTCTACTCACTTGTTCTTCCTTAATATTCACCCCCAAATGCCTGAAGTGAAGTTTAGAATTTTTCCAATTAAATTTATTTATCTTTACCAAACCTTTCTTTCATTCGATGTCCAGGCCATATACCTACCCGGTAGGTCTCTGAATTAGCTTTCTAGGGCTGCTATGTAACAAAGTACCACAAACTGAGTGGCTTAAAACAATGGAAATATGTTGGATTAGGGGCCCACCATACTCCAGGATGACCTCATCTTAACTAATTACATTTTCAATGACCTTATTTCCAATTAATGTCACATTCTGAGATACTGAGGGTTAGGACTTCAACATATCTTTTGAGCAGACACAATTCAACTCATAACCACCCAATAAATATTTTTCCTACTTTCATTTCTGAATCTCCAAAGTTACTATTTAAAAAAAATTAAATATCTTATCCCACTCATACGTAGTCAAACCCTGCATAATTTCTGACTGGTGTCTCATGGATTTACCCCTGTCTTTTCAATTCTGGAACTATTTCTCCTGCAACTAATATAACATTTTAACTAGTGATCTTTTGTCTCATTTACTTTCAATTCATTTTTAATTCTGTTGCTAGATTAATCTTCCTGAAAGCCACTTATATATTCTCCTGTTTATTAGCTTTATTCATTTATTTGACAATTATCCATTAGATGTCTTCCATGTTTTAGGCACTGTTGGACACTCACGATATAGAGAGAAATTAAATATTTTTCACCCTCAGGAAATGTGCAACCCAGTAGAGTTTACATATAACATTTGAAGTGTAATAGAATGTTACAGGTATGTTTCATGTGTATGGATCAGGTAAAATCAGGGTACAGAGGGGAAAATGGCCAAGTTTCATGTTGACAAGTCACAAAAACCTCTCTAGAGGTGGCAGTATCACTTTTATCAAGAGCTCACATCACCATTTTTTCTCTATAAATTAAACCATTCCTCCTGATCCTGCATATATGACATTTTTTTCACTCTTCTCCATGCCTCTTTTAGGTGGTTTTTGCCTCCTTCCCAGGTAGTCTTCCTCACGTCCACCATCTTAATACCTTGAATTTTTTCAAGGCCTGCTTAAGAACCAGCTTCTATTCACCCCTCTTCAGATATTGTCAGCTTTCAATGATCCCTTATTTTCAGATTTTTTTATTCTTAATTCCTTCAACCTAGTATCTTCTATAAACTATTTGCTACCTTAACTAATTGTGGTAATAGAAAAAAAATAACTGGATAAAATAAGCATTTGCAAAATTCTTAGTAAATATTTGCTAAAAGTTTGATTTTATAAACTTCCCTCTAAGTTCTTCTTGAGTAGTTTGTGTGTCTTTCTATTGTGGATATAGTCAAACATATGTCTAATAGACTCTTGATAAATACTTAAATAATCTACGAAAATGAGTATAAATGGACGTGCTAAGTATAAAATTTAAGTGAACTTTCAGTACAGGTACTTGATACCTTATTTCACAGTTTTTTTCTGAATTATAAACTAGCATCCATGAATGAGAAACTCAGCTTCTCTAAAACTAGACATTATACAATTTTTTTTTAGCTTCTTAAATTGTCAAGGCAATATAATCCAGAATTCTGTATCTAAATTTGAAGGTGGGGGGGGGGGAGAAAGGCTGTGGCATTGGATCTAGAAAAACACATTTATAATTTATCCCAGTGTTGCTACAGTTAGTCATTGGCAACAAATGGTCCTGTGTGTGGCTGTGCACTGTTGTCTTGGCTCCTGGACTGCTAGCTTGTGCCACCCACCCAAAAGCTGCACCCCTACTTGAGGGCACCTACCCATGGACACACTAGTTGGTTTAGAAACAAGAGTGCTGTTGTTTTATCCTCAGGTAAAGAAAGAGATGGTTGAAAAGTTAAAATAGGAGTAAAGGGTGAGAGGGTGTACCTGGGCTCCTTCAGATCCATCCCAGCCAGTTGGCAGATAGGAGAAGTCTGTTGCCAATGACCAGCACTGAGCCAGGAGTAACAATATTATACAACTTAGAAGTAAATTTGTGGAAGAAATCACTTTGGATTTTAATTTTCTCACGTAAAAATATGAACCCCCCCCAAATAAAGAAAGGAAATAAGGAAATTAAAGAACTAAAATCACTGAGCTCTTCTGATTTCACTGACCTCCAGCCTAGAGGAGGTGCCCTTCCTAAGTATTCCCACAACAACCTGGGTTTGCCTATACTTCCATATTTAAAGAACTATATTCTAATAATCACTAGTTTCTAAGCTCTTTGAAAGTAGGGAAGACCTGCCTGGGAAACTTGGCGAGACCTCATCTCTACAATAAATCAAAAAATGAGCCGGGCGTGGTAGTGTGCGCCTGTAGTTCCAGCTACTTACTTGGAAGGCTGAGGTGGAAGGATCGTCGGAGCCCAGCAGGTCAAGGCTGCGGTGGCCGGGAGCGGCCACTGCACTCCAGTCCGGGCGACAGAGTGAGACTCCAACTCAAAAAAAAAAAAAAAGAAAGTAGGGAGGAATTGATTACCTTAACTCTGTATCATCAATGCTTAGCAAAATAATAGATAATAAAAAGTCATTGAATAAATAAACCATATCAAAATGCACACATTATATTGTTTTCATATTTGCTTCACGAGTAAGTGCATTTATTTTATGCTTTGAAAACATTCTTAATGCCAAAAGTGTTGTAAGACTCAAACATCCAAGAAGGACTGAAACTCACACAGCAAAAAGAACTGAGTTTTGGAATCTCAAAACTAGTTTTTGCTATTCTGGTGGCTGCGTCCTGAAGGCTCCATGGATGATGCTCATGTATGAGTTTCCCCTCTCTCCTTGCTGTGAACCCAGACTGCCTTGCTGTCCTATGGTTTTAAAGTTTTCTTTAAAATAGGACACTGATGGACAGTCAATAGGGGGTATATTCTTAAGGGAATTTGGTGCTATTCTACATTACTTTCACTTCTTGCTAATGTGAACACTGCTTTTATAAGTACAACATTATGTTTCCATAATGATTGAAGGCTATTTTTGTTTTGGATTCTAGGAAATCTTCAGGTTGATGTTCTCAAGACTTAGTTGTAATTAATGAAAATAAACAGTACTAGGCAAGGGACTCTCACAACACAGAGGAAAATTTCTAAGATGAGAAGCAATAATTCAAAAGGCCCAAGTATACATACAAGTTAAGGAAAAAATAGGACAGAATTTCTAAAATTTCAATGTGCATTTAAATTTTCCAGAATGTACTACTGAAATATACATATATACAAAGTTATTTTCCTCCAAGAACATTGTATTACCTTTTATAGCCTCTGTATATTTTGATTGTTTTGGCAAGGAAGCTGAACTACAAATGTCTCAATCTCTGGTCCAAAGTATGCTTTTATACTGTACAAGTATTCAATAAAGTGGATATTATTTGCCAAATAAATAAATATTGACAAAATATATTAATTAATAGCCTCTATTCCTTTTGCCAGATTGACTAATTTACTGGGATTAACTTTCAGCAGTACTTTAAGGCAAACTTATTTGTGGGATTTTTGAATACTTCTCTTCCCCCCAAAAGTAAAGTCTCATATTTTATCTTTTTCTATACATTAATAAGTAGAGAAATTGAAGCATACTTTTTATTTATTAACTTAGTAATAACTAGTTAACTAGTAAGCAACTTAGTTCATCTGTCTTTTTGTCCAAACTAAATTTTATCATTCTTAGATTATCAAACGTTCTATATTCTTCTCTGATCTCAATACCTGCTCACTACTATGTTAGCACAAAGTAAGTGTTCTTATAGGATATAAGTCATTACAGAATAGCTTCATCATCATATTTGGTATTAAACAAATCATTACAAGTTTTTAAAAACTGAATCCGCAGATATTCAAAGAAGATGACTAGAGTGTTCTTTTTCTTAGATATTTTCTTTATAGTCACCATGTTCTAAGGAATTAAAATATGAATTAAACAATGATAAAATTCAGAATTTAAAGAAAATGAACATTAAGTAATTTTTAATTACCTAAAGCTTTTGAAATTCTATTAAAGCCTGTCCATGTTCACATTTCCTTAATGTAAGAGACTTTTAATTTGGCCTTTATTTATTTATTTATTAAGGAAAATAGCAACTTCTCTTCAGAAGCGCATGCATTTGCAGTTCAAAATTATGGGTTTTATTTCTTTATCCTAACCATTCTGCTGTCAGCTAGAGAAACTTGTAAATCCTCCTTCTCGGTGTGGTAAAATTAACTGGAAAGAAAATTACTGACTTGATTGTTGGTCTTTTCAGCCTTCTTCCCCCATCCCTCTCCTGCCTTCTTTCTTCCTCCTCTCTTTGCTTTCTTGTCTTTTGTTCTCCCTACAAGCACAGAAATTTCCCAATGAATAGCTTTGCTGTGCATCTAGAAAGCTATTAATATAACTACCCAGTAAAGGCAACAGCTTCTCTTTCTCCAACAAGTATTGCCACCACATTGGCTGGCTTTGAAATTCAGTGCATATGGAGTCCTGACCTTAAACATACAATAAATAAATGAACTTCTAGACATCACGAACACACTCTAAGTGATAAAGTGAATATATAGAATGAGAGATGGATTTAGGTTCTGAAATAGTGATGACAATCTTATTTAAACAGTACATTACCTGCTCTGGAAATGCCAGAAAGAAGGGTAAAATCTATTTTTTAGTTCTGTTCTTCAGAAGAATCACCTGAGTTTTAACAGTTAAAAAATAAATGTAAATTAAATATGTAGATTAGAACAAAGCTGAGTATTACTTCAGGGCTTTAGATGTATCAAGTGGAGAAAGTTAGAAATTATGCCTTTAGAATGAAAGCACTTAGTGTCCCCCTCCGGACTAGCCTCCAGAACTGAGCTCCAGAGGGAACAGGGAAGAGGCAACCCATTAAATTCCTTTTAGAAACTGTCTTCAGAATATTTTAGAATCCTTGGTAGTGAAGTGAATGGGATCAAAGAGCCATTGAGAACTGTGGAATGTTTAGTTAATTATAAAAAATAAATTCAACTTGCTCAAGGCAAGGGCAGTGAATAAAGAATGAATTGGAAGGAATAAACTGACTACAACATCTGGATTTTCTCTAGAGGCCCTAAATGTTCTTTTGTTTCGGGGAAGATGGGGAAAGAAGGCAAAATGTAGCTGCAAATAAATAATAAAATACAGAGTTAAACTGATTCTAAAATGTTTTATGTGGTAAAATATTTAACTTTATACTCATCTGAGTATCCCATACTGAATATTTTCTTAAAATATAACTCTTTTCAGTTACACAAATGCATAAAAATATATGTTATTTCTAGGATGTAATATCTGGAATGAATGACAATACATAATATTCCCACAATCTCAGGTACTTTAAATCCCTGTAGGTATGACACACATTTAAATAAACAGCTAGAATGAGGCTTCTCTAAAAATCATGTAATAGCTAGGGATTGCAGCAAATCATTTTGGTCTAGATCTTAGTATTCTTACAAATGGCTTCAAATATAAAAGTGCCCAAATAGTGTATAAGTCATTACAGAATGACTTCATCATCTAAAGTTTTTAAAACACACAACCAATATTCAACAGATATTTACTGAGCATTTACTATGATCCTGACACTATTTTAGGATATCAGACTATGTTAGTGCAGAAAACAACATACATTATATCTGTCCTTACAGAACTATAATTCTACATGGGTGACAAGCAATAAACAATAAATTCAATAATATAGTAGGTTTGAAAGTACATTAAAGAAAAAATAGAATAAGAATTGGTGAATTGAGGGTAACATGGCTGTATATGTGTGTGGTAATGTGCAATTTTTTGTAAGATGGTCAGAATGTGCTTGATGGAGAATATAACACGTGAGGTAAGACTTGAGATGAAGGAAACCTGGAATGTAGTTACTATATATTGCTGAGTGTTTGTTACTAACTTAATTCATCTCTTTCCTTCATAAAAACCATACTATATTTGAAAGAAAATGTACATACACACATACATACATTTGAAAGAAAAATCACTGTGCAGATTTTTGGCTCTCCAACTTATCTCAAGCAATGTTATGCTAGGAGAGATTAAGTAGACACACCTCATTCAAAACTATTTGAAATTCTTTATGTATTTGGGTAGGAAGACACATTTGGCATAGCACTTTAACCTAACTTACTGAGCGATTAATTACATTTAATTAATTAACTACATTTTGCTATAGAAATTTTTAGTGAAATTTCTAGTGTATAGATTGTAAGGTGGGTTCCATTCTCTTTGCAATGTTTTGCAACTGTTCAGTAGTCTGAGCCATGTGTTTGGAAAAATAAAAAGAAAAGATGTCAAATGTATTAGCAGACTGCAAGTTGGTCTTCCAGACAGAATTGTAGATGAGCATTGCATGTGCAATACGTGTAGTCTTCGTTTCACATTTTGGCCACAATCATTTAGATTTCCCAATGACAAATGGAAAAAACTTAAGTAGTGCCTAATGTGAGAGTTTTTCCTTTTTAGTTTTTCCATTTTAAGTAAAGTAGAAACAGTAGTTTTACTAGTTAACTGAAAAACTTTTGCATATGAGATCAGAAAGCAGTAGACAGTTTATCTAAACTAGTTTTATTTGTATGCTGTCCTAAAATACTGTGTATGAGTTGTCCCCATTTTAATTTCTCAGATTCACAGAAAAAAAATCTTCAAAATTGTTATTATCTTGCTTTAGAATATAAAACATGACTGTCCTTAGTGGAATAGAAATTTCACTCAGCTCAAGTAATCACTGAATGTCTATTCTTGTTTGGTTGGTACAGTGAAAGAGGGGGTACAGAAAAAAATAACAATTTGGATAGCCATCCCCAAAATATATTTAAATTCAGGTGGCTCATTAATAAGTAAAAGTCTGCAGTGGAGTGAAGAACACAAGATGTAAAATCCCACAGACCTGCTCCATACTTCTTATCCACTCACCATCCTATAGCTCCTGAGGCTGAGGTATAAAAAAAATAGTCGAAATATGTAATAGGACCCTTTCAACTGTATCTGGTGGCTTCATATATATCTAACTTTTAAAACTTTGGGAATTGGATAAGGAAAGAGAAATGATGAATGTGAAATGTTTGGCATTTATTCTGCAGGGTCTAAAGAAAGAATCAAATGCTCTCCCTCTGTCTTCCCCTTCTAATTATAAACAGTGCCCTAGAGCACAAGGAAGGGATGGATTTCCTTGGAAGACTCTCTGGAACCATGTCCAGCATCTAGGGCCATGCTGTGCATTGCCAAGGCTGTGGTTTGGCCTAGAGGGCCACATGGGGCTGCTTTGCTGCATCCTTCGTTGTCCCACGAGGTAGTCTCTGTCCACTCCATGAGGCCACCAGCTGACAGTGCTGTAATTATAGTCCTTCAAGAACTTTTAACTCAGAGAAACTTTAAATAATGTTAGCCCAGACCTTCACAATCCCAGAAGGGACCTAAATCAGCTGGGTCAGGATAGTCAAAGGGTTGCTGTAGATTTCTGAAGACTGTTCTAAAGTATGAGCTGCTGTGACTAACACAGTCTTCGTCCTTTCTGGCCATACGGAGGACTGGATGTTAGGTGCACAACTGGCAAGAACCACCAAGTGACCCATTTCCCTTTCATCAAAATAAGGGTCCTAAGAACACATTCTCTGAGAAGATTAGGGAAGGAGGAAAGAGAGCTACATGTACCATATTTTTGTTAGGCACAACATTGGACTAGTTTCTTCCTTTCTTCATTCGAGTCATGCTAAAATGGTCACATGACATTAAGCATGAAGGTTGCAGGATGAACACAGCCCTGGCTCTCAAGAGCTCACAGTTCAGCAGAGGAAAATGATTGGAACAAACACTTGTTTGAATAAGAGACTTACAATTTTTGTAATACATGGGTATTCTACATTATTTCTGCAAGGAAGAACTTCAGTTAGTGCCTAGAGAATAACCAGCCTAGTTTTAGGGGCTTTGTTTTATATATTTTTCAAATTCTTTAAGTAAACTTCAAACATTTAATATACAAATACAATCACATTTCTCTTGGCCAGCCAAAAGGTTCAACAGGGCTATTTTGATCACAGGTTTTTTTTTGCACAATATAGTTGGATGAAGAAATGTGGATATAGGGCATAACCTATAGTTGGCAAGCAGCAGTTCTGATAGCTTAGTTTCTAATAGCCTGTTACAATAAGATGGCGGATTTGGTCTGCCATCTAGTGATTAAGAACTGAATTCTTACAACTAATAATTTAAGATTTATGAGAAGAAATATCTACTAGGATATATGAGAAACATAGAACAATTGAGTTTATTTCTAATAAAATATGGTCAGATAAAACACAACTCTTTTCTGTATATCAGTGCCAGGGCTATTTTTGGGAATGACCTCACAATGAATTCAATTTGCTGGAACATTTGGTAAGGGTAAAATAATTTTGTAGTTTAGGAGATTAAAATTTTGGTAATTAAAACACCATGAAAATTACAAAATAGTGACAATATTAACAGATTTCTACCAGTCCTTCTTAATCTTAGGAAAGTTAAAGAAACAAATAGCAAAAAATGCAAGTAATACAAAATTACACTTTGAGAGGGTTTTTCAGATTATATTGAAATAAATTGTTTGCCTAAGTACTGAAAAAATATGTATATATATTATATATATATAAATATATATACATATTTTATATATATATATTAAAAAATATATATATACATATTTTTTCCAAGGCCTAGGACCTAGGCCTTAGATATCAGCCTGGGTTAATTTTATTATTTGGGCAGAAAAGTCAGGAGGATAGTATGTCATTTGAAAATTCTTTAGTTATTTTTTATTATACTGTCATTCATAAAATAATTATGTTATGACAGCTTCACTGCAAGATTTTTCAACAAATTGGCTGCAATTTTGCTTTCTATTTTACTTTTCATTTATGTAAACATCTATGTAGAAAACAGAAGGAACACCCTAATCATATGGTATGCAACTACCATGTAGGTACATGAAAACTGCAGGACACCCTCTATTTTCCACCCACTGTTTCTTTGTACATGTCTTTCATTCAGACATGTATGGGAGTTCACTGAGTTTTTGAGCCCTCTGTGATGTGAACCATTTCTTGTCTGAGTGAAGAGACGGGTTTAGCAGCGAATGTGGTTTTTCATCTCCTTGCCATTTAAAAGCATTCCAACTAACTTTCCACATCATCTTAAATTTAATTATAAATTCTCGGGAGAAAAGAACCAGTGATGACTCAGAGTATAAAACTAGCTTTTAACATTATCATTTAAAGAAAGTAATACAGTAGCCCACTTCTTTGCCCCTTGAGTTGAGGTCATGTTGTCTTAAACTTGCAAAAAGAAACTGCTCTTCTATGTTATAACAGGACTGAGAGAATGTTTCTTTTTATTCCAACCCTGAAGGAGCCACAAAGAGTAGGATAAGTCATTCCCTGAAGCATCCCTCACACAGTCTGATCATATTTAAGTGACAACAGTATTGCATGCCATTTTGCTTTTTTTTCATGTTCCCTACTTCCAAACATTGAATTATTTCATTAGCGATATAGTCTATATCCTCGTATATATTTCCAATGATAATCCGTACAGCATTATTATAATTTATATATTTTATAAAATCTCAGGGTTAAGAGCTTATCCTGTTCTCTATGGCTCCTTTAGGATTTATATTGTATTTATTTATGTGATAAATACATAAATATAAACACACCATATTATATACATATAACATATATATTATGCTATCATATATGTATAACATATATTACATATATAATACTCTACAATGATGATATATATTTTTGAGGACAGAACACAATGCTTTCAATATTTCACACCTTCAATACTAGACACATATGCATTTAATCCTCAGTAAATACATTTGAATGCTGAACCCCCACTCTAACTCCCCAGAGGGTAGAGAAAAATAAACAAGCTAACTAAACTTGTATCTCATTTTTAGGCAATATTGTTTAACACTTGTGACTGGGTATTTTCTTCTCAATCATAAAACCTAACAAAGTTAATTTATCTACTTAATGAAATTGTTCTGTGAGTTATGGAAATAAGCCCACTTTTATACAGGTTGTGTCTTTGGAAATGTTTATCATGGAACTACACTCTTTATTTAGAGTACACATTTCTCATTTTAAAAAAGTCTTTCAGAAAAGTATATAAAAACATAAGTCCTATTTTCTCCTTGGTTTTAATGACTGTAATAGCACTGTGTACCTTTAGTTAATATTGTTTTATTGATTATCTGTGTATCATGTGATAAGTCTTTTAATGAAGATTACATAGATTGGAAAAATTAGCCCTCAGATTAAAGTAGCACACAAACCATTGGAATGTGGTGTTATGCTCTGAAGACAGTTTTCCATTTGCCAAATATCTGTGATGAAAAACTAAATATGTGAAGCAACACATTGCATAGAAAAGTAAAAAAATTGTTATGATTTGAGCTTTATTGAAGTATAAGTGACAAATAAAATTGTTTAAGGTAGGTTATTTGATTAGTATATTTATTCCAAACTAAAATCATTTTCATCTGTAGTTTTGCATTATTATTTGACTATATTTATATGCTAGATGATAATATTTTCCTTAAACTAATTACAAATACATTTTTAATTTTGGTTTTTACAAAATACAAAGTGAATGCTCTGCAATTAAGTTAGTCAACCATAGTTTAGATTCACTCATTATATCTAGTCTCTCAACAGGTATTTTTTGAATGGCAGCTTTATAAAAGGCATAACATCAAGCTTTAGATATACAATTATGAACAAGACATACCTAGTCTTTACTTTAAAGGAGTTACTGTCTAATGGAGGAGATAAGAAAATAACCAAAAGTTTAAAAAGTAACACTAATTGTAAGAAATTTCCTGAGGGCAGTGATTTTTGCCTATCTGTTCAGATTTTAGTAACTCTTCAATTACCTTGCATTTAATACACACATAACGAATGAATGAATGACTGAATGAAAGAGTTATTGAAAGAGTTCTGTGAAATATGGGTAAAGGGAGTCTAATTTTTACAGGGTAGTCACAAAAGAATTTTAAGGGTGATGATAATTAAGCAAACCATGATAGCTACCCTTGAGAGTTTCAGAAAAGAAGGGAGAGAGAGCCAGACAAAGTAGTCAAGTTTTGCCAGAATTGGGAGGCAAGCTCTTTTGCTTATAAAGGAATTTTACATTTAAGTAGCTGAGGCATTCCTGAAGTATTTAAGCAAGGGTAATTTCTTTTGTTTCTTATAAAATCACAAAGTTAAAGATGTAATATACATGTTTATCTGATATTGTGCACATATGTGTATATATTTTCCCAGTCTTCCTTAATTTGTATCTAAATATAGAAAAACATTTGGTCAATATTGTATAATAACTCACATATTGTTTTGGTTATGGCTTTCTTTAGTTAATTTTGATGTAAGACTAACTCATTACCTGTGTAAGTTTTGCATTTCTGCTACAGTTTAGGAAGCACCTTTAGTTTAGAAAGTCTAATAGATATTACTCCATGAAATGGGACAAAGTTCTTCTTTTTAATTTATATTTACAAATAATTTTAATAACCCGTATACCATTTTTTTCACATTTTTTTCATGGTATTTGAATACATATTGTCTCCTGTTGTGGTATTTACTAATCCAAAGCTTCTTGTGAGCTGAAAGTCACATGGAGCTCGCCAAACACTAAAACCATATATTTTCTTTTGAGCTATTTATTTTATCCCCATTTTAAAGTGGTTTACTTTTATTCCTCTTTACTGATCATCTCATGTTTGGTCATTCATGCCTTCAAGAATAAAATCTTGTAGGAAACATTCTCTGGTTAAAAAGTATACTTCTATTGGATCAGCTTTTTTTTTTCTTCCCTGATCATGCGAGGATATAATTATTATAATAATTTCATGGTGCATCACATATAATTTTGTGAAAAATACTAAATGCAATAAGTTCATCAGTGTTGGGCAATTGGGAGGTTACATCTTAGCCCAGAATTTTTGAGAACCCACAAGATGACTCACCTGCTTAAATATTTTCCAAATTCCAAAATTTCAGATTACTAACCTCTTTTTTTTCTTATTTTAGAAGGATATGGTGAAGAAATAGCCTGCACTCAAAATGGCCAGATGTACTTAAACAGGGATATTTGGAAACCTGCCCCTTGCCAGATCTGTGTCTGTGACAACGGAGCCATTCTTTGTGACAAGATAGAGTGCCAGGAGGTGCTTGACTGTGCCGACCCTGTAACTCCCCCTGGGGAATGCTGTCCTGTCTGTTCACAAACACCTGGAGGTGGCAATACCAATTTTGGTAAGAATGTTTAGGGTCAACTCAGAATTGACCCAATGACTCACCTTTAAAGTTGCAGTGTTTTTCACTCTCAGGGATCAACAACCCGAGACAATGAAGCAGCTTTTTCCATGGCCTTTGAGGTTAATGATTTTGCTCACCCATTTTATCTAACATTAGAGAGCAGCAGACAGTAATTTCCTGTCTTGCTGAATATCAGAGGAATTTGCTGAATTTTGAGTGGTTTTGGCTCACTTGAGAATTTCTTGTACCACTTAAGTTGGCCATTTGTTACCATATCGCTGACAGATGCTCCAAGGTATTTTTGGTTTTATATAAGTCCACTGATGCCTGAGAGAAGATCTAGAAAATACATTTATCTATTGGTGTCAACTTTGCCCTAGGGAATGGAATAATTATTCCTAATTTAAGGCTTTATTTTTTTCAAAATTTTATTACCAATAACAAATACAATGAAGTGCTCAACAATATGTACATGGAAACACCAGACAGCAACTCACCTCTTCTCAGTTTGGAGACCATTCAACAGTAAAATGTGCCTGAAGTAAATACTTAAACTCAATTTTCAGCATTATGATAAGGAAAGTATAAAAGAAAGAATTAAAAACAAAACATGTAAGGGCTTCTCAAAGCAGATACAATCTTCAATAAATCCCAGGAATAAAGTAAAATTAAATCTGTGAGGTATGTCTGAAAGGTAATTGGGAACAATGGTGACAAATGTTATAAAACACAGAAAAATATGCGACCTCTTGCAAATAGGCTGTCGAGGAAAGTGCAACTCATTCTAAGATGAATAATGAAAAAGGAGCTGGCAACAACATTATACAAGGATACTATCAGAAAAAAGGTAGGAGTGTTCAGCTAACTTTATGAGATAAAGAATACAAGAGTAGTCTGTGCCATAGACCAGCTAAAAATCTGACCAAATATTTTACCATGAACTAAAGAAAACTTAAAAAAGGAATTGTATCTAAGAAAGAAGATCATAAAGCAGAACAAAATAAGTAATGACCATGAAAAAATTAGCAGAAAAACTAAAACCATCATAGGGAAATGAAGACGAAATAGAAAGGAGCACTAGGAGAGTTGATATTGCATGAAATGAAGTAAGAGACAGGTAATAGATATGAGAAAATGAAAATAATGAATAAAATTTAAAAATAATTTAAAAGAATTAGAAAGAAAATAATAGCTGTAGAAGACAGGCAAAGGATAACTCTGATGTCTTCCTCGAAGAAGAAATTAATGCAATGAAGTAGAACAAATCATAATATAATACAAAAAACTTTTTGAAAATGTAACTTTAATTTCAATTTTGAAGTGGCAATCATATGTCTGAAAAAGTTAACCTAAAGGAGTCCACATAAAGACATATCTCACTTAGTAAAATCTTTAAGTGTAAAAACAAAGAAAGACGTCTTTGGAATTCAGAGAAGAAGAACAGGTTATTTCCAAAGAGAAAAATATTCAGACTAGTCACAATTTCTCCAATGCCAGAAGACAGTGGAGCAATATGTATATATATATTTCTCCAGGAAACAAATAGGTGAATTAAACTTTAAATATATATTCATTCTTTTTCTTCAAGTATAAAAGCTACAGAAAATATTTTGGACCACACAGGAACTCTGGGGATAATTTTTCTATAAATTTCTTAGGGAAGCTACTATGGGCCAAACCCAAGGCAACCAAAAGTTAATTGGAGGAAAATGTCAAAGAACTTATGTAAGCATTGATTATTTATTTGTTTGTTTATGTATTATTTATTTATTTATTTTAAGGATGTAGGCTACAATTCAGGATTAGATATACAAATGGACATTGTACAGATAAAGTTTAGGCCTCACTTTGGTCCCCACTTCACCTGGTTTGAGAACAGGTACCCTTATAGATGAAATATCTCCCCTCCCCAGCTGTTTCCCACTACTGCCAATCACTTTTTTATAGTATTATGATAATTGTTCGGGGTCTCTTTTTGAGTGAGAACATGTGGTGCTCAGTTTTTTGTTTCTGTGATAGATCACTGAGTGTTATAGACTCTAAATCCAACCAAGTTGTTGCGAAGTTCATAATTTTGTCCTTCTTTATGGCTGCGTATATGTAACACATTTTAAAAATCCAGTCCACTTTTGATGGGCAGTATGATTGGTTCCATGTTTTTGCTATTGTGAATAGCACTGCAATAAACATGCGTGTGCAGGTATCTTTTTCATGGAGTGATTTGAGTTCTTCCAGGTATATTCCCAGAAGGGAGATTGCTGGGTCTCATGGAAGGTCAATTTTAGATCTTTTAGGAATCACCACACTGTTTTCACAGAGGTTGTACAAGGTACACTCCCACCAACACTGCAGAAGTGTTCCATTTTCCTTGCATCCTCTCCAGCATCTGTTGTTTTTTGAGCTACCAAAAGACTAAAACAAAAGTATGAGTTCAGGTGACAGATGGGAAAGTAAACATTGATTTTAAAAATATAGAAATAAGTATACAATTAATATATAATAAAAAGGGAAGATAAAAAAAGGTGTGAACTAGCATGAGTTTGCTAATTTCTCATCTTTAAGGGAAAAACCTGAAAATTACATAGATGAATCACATAGATTAAGCAGTAGCACATTTAACACTGCAAAGATAAATACTAGAAAAGATCATTTTCTTGTTTGAATTTGAATGCTAGAAGAAAAGGTGAGGGTATGTAAGAAATAGGAAAGGCTGTCATTTTTATCATTGCTTATTTTAGTGGAACTAATAGAAACTGCCTAAACAAATATAGGTCTAAAGGAATGTAGAAGAATAATGTTAAGATAAGTTAACATTATATACATCATAACTGGTAAAGTCAACATATAAATCTTTTTAAATATAAGAAAGGCTAACACTCAAAACAAAAAAAAGGATTTTTGAAGACATGGTGAATTATTTTGTTTTTAAAAAGGTAATGAAAAATTATAGCGCTGTGCTCACATAAATACAAAATAAAAATAAAAATGTGGGCATTTAGCATCCATCTCAAAAAGTTAAAAAAGGATCAACAAAACAAACTGAAAATAAGTAGAGTAAAAAGCCTAAAGAAAAAACCCAAGTTGAAAAGTGACAAAACTGAAATAGAAATAGAAATAATATGTAAATTCAAAGCATGGTTCTATAAAACCCAGCCAAATAAACTAACATAAAACAAGACATGATAAAGAGAAAATAAAAGAACATGCATATATAAAGAGGCCTCTTTACACAACTGTATCTTGATAAACTTGAAAACCAATATGAAATGGGTAATTTTGTAGGAAAATATAGTACTAAGACTATCCCTGGTAGAAAGAGAAAATGTGAACACATGAATTTTCTTAGAGGAAACAGATAAATTTGTAAAGCAGGAAGATTCCCAAAAGTCTAGCATTTTCACAGTTGTACCAAACAGTTAAGAGCTTAAAAAATAATTCGATGATTTTAATGTTTTTTAAAACTCTTCTTGAGCGTTGCAAGAGAAGACACACTTTCAAAATTTTGCTATGAAGGAAATATGTCACTGAGAGCAAAAGCAATAATGATTGCACACTAAAAAACTATGGACTGATCTTATAAATATTTGTTTAAAGTCCTAAATAAACATTAAATTTATTAGCATACTAACAGAATAATTAGTCACAAACAAGTGGAGAGTTTTCCACAATTGCAAGAATAATTCAATATTAAGAAAGCTGTTGGCTGGGCTCGGTGGCTCAGTCTGTAATCCCAGTACTTTGGGAGACTGACGCAAATGGATTGTCTGGGCAACTTGGCAAGTCCTAGTCTCTACAATAAATCAAAAAATTAGCTAGTTGTGGTGGCACGCAACTGTAGTTCTGGCTACTTGGAAGACTGAGGTGGAAGAATCTACCTACTTGCAGAAAATACAATTGTGCACTTATAAAAAGTAAGGATTTGGGTAAAATTTACTACAAAAAAATAAAAGAATTTAGCAAGGTTGGACAGTGCAAAATCAACAAACAAATTAATAGATTTACTATGTATAAACAATTACATCATGGTATAAATAAGGGGAATGAAAACTACCTCATTTAGAATAGCAACAAATGCCTAAAGATAAACTTAACATAAAATGTTTGAGATCTATCTGAGGAAAACTTTAAAATGCCATTCATTCAAATACAGTACTTAACAAATCGAATGTTATATTATGTTCTTGTTTAGTTATTAATGATTTTAACATGGCATACATTCCTTTAGAATTCAATATGTTATAAGTAAAATTTGTATAGAATAAACAAAAAAAAGTTAGTCAGGCAAACTCTTAAGAAGTGCAGTTTAGTGATGACTAACCCTGTAAGGTATTAAAATATATTAGGATTCATTTGTTTAAAAAATGTGTTTTAGATTCATGAATAGATAGACTTCAAGGGAATAAAATAGAAAGATGGGAATTAGATACAAATATACATGTTCAGATTGAATATGATAAAGATGACATCTTAGTGGCAATAAA
The DNA here is from genome assembly GCF_000164805.1 of Carlito syrichta. Lineage (NCBI taxonomy): Eukaryota > Metazoa > Chordata > Mammalia > Primates > Tarsiidae > Carlito > Carlito syrichta. The sequence goes on along the minus strand of NW_007249887.1, from coordinate 189,323 downwards.
ATAATAATTATTTTTACAAGTCTTGTTGGAGTGGATTGGCAGTCACCTGGAAAAAAAAAATGAAGATGGGAATGTAATATGGTATAACCTCCATGATGGGGTATTGGTAATAGATATCAAATTATAGAGGCCTATACCCTTCAACTCCAAAAGTATATTGGGTAATTTACCATGTAGACTTATTTGTAACTATTAATAGCTAGTATGACCATCCATCCCAGCTCACCCAAGAAAATTCCAAATTACACCAAGTTTCTCAGCATAATAAACAATAGCACTAATGTTCATTCTAAAAAATGTCTTGGTAGGTGCTCAACTATAGTAACAGCAAAAGATTAGAAATAATACAAATGTCTATCATGGCTAAAGTTGAAGTTGAATTAAATAGATTGTGGTAAATTCATACAATGGAATTCTGTTAAAAAAATATATATATATATAAAGCAGTAAAGAAACAACATACCGATTGGTAAAGATCTCTAAGATTTAAAGCTCTATCAGATATATACATATGTGAACAGTATGGAAAAAGTAGAAAATAGGTCTATAATAGTATTTTCTTACATATGCAAAACTAAACTTGAGGGCATATACAAGAAACCACTAATAGTAGCATCCTGTGGGGGTATGAAATGGAAACAGGAAAAATGGGACAAGATGGGATGAGATTGTTCACTGTATAATTGTATGTCTTTAATACATTTTTTTTTCTTTTGAGCCATATGACTAAAAGCCTTACTCAAGAAAAGTATGAAAAAGAAAAACATAAAATAATTAAAGATAATTTGCTATAACTTTGATAGCTTATTTTATGATTTAATGAACTTTAAATGTTATATAAATGCTGTGAAGAGTAATACAGCCATGTCAGAATTTTCCAAAGAGATGCATTATTTTGATTGTTATGGAATTATTCATTCAAAACATTTTTTGAGTTCTGCCTACTGATGAGGGTAATTTGGTTAAGCTAAATTCTGACTCCACAAGAAACCATTATTGCAATTATAAATATTTTGGCAGATACTTAAAAATAATTTCTTTATAAATAACATATGTATTCTTTTCTTTTTTTAGGCAGAGGAAGAAAGGTAAGTTTTATTTTGCATGGTTTCTTTTTCATAAGCAGAATTATTTCTAATACTTTCCACACAAAATTGTGCTCTGAAATTCTAGAAAGTTTTTGAAAAGTACAAAAACCATATCTATAAGCACATTTCAGCTACTGTGCTTTTAGACGACAAACACCGCTATTCTACTCTGTGATTAATTTTCTTTTCCACATCTCTGTCAGAAAGTTGTGAACTCTTTAGGGATTGAGGGTGTATCTTATTAAATTTTGGATTCCTTGCATTTATTGCTGCTTAAGTATATATTTTACACATATTAGAAGTGCAATACACATTTGACAGAAAAGAACAAGGAAGGATAGGAAGAAAGGAAAGAAGAAAGGAAGGAATAAAGAACATTAGTTCAATATCAATGGGATTGTGGTCCTTCTCCCGTTGACTGGGAAGTAAAGATCCAGAATTAATTGAACTTTGTCCCAAACGCCCATTGCTTGCCCTTTCCTCCTCCTGCCTGCCTTCAGGGAGCTTACAATCTATTACTGGGTAAGCATTATACTCAAGGGGACAAGGTAGTTATATATTCAGGACCCTGGTATAGCTGGCCAGCTTGATTACCTGTAATATGGACATGGGCCTTCTCCCGGAGCAAAGGGAATTATTTTCCCCTTGACGAATTCAGTTTTCTGGTTATCTTAAAAATTATGATCTGTGCTTCAATCCTATGCAAATTGAATGGACACAGAAACCAAGAGAGTGAACATGCGCAGTGATCCCAATATTTATGAATTTTATTTTCTTTTGCAAACATTGGAACTTCAATAAAGTGATTTTTCAGACAATCAGATAAAGTGATGCTATACCCTTCATGATAAATGAGAGTGATGCTATCAAGGGGCTGTTCTGGCCAGTTTTAAACTTTTGGGGACAGAGGACAATATCATACATTTGTCTTATTTGGAATAAATGTTGGCGAAGCTATCTAGATTTGAATATATGTCGAAGAAGAACTACAAGTAGTGGCTCACATTTAATTTATTCTGAAAACTAAAATAAATGGAAACAAAAGATTAGGCTGAACCTTAAACAAACTTTACAGATAGATGAAAGATAGATGGATAAATGGATGGATAGACAGATAGATATGGATATAGATATAGAAAGATAGATGAAATGGAAAAAAAAAAAAAAAAGCAACTAACTGTGAGAACTGCTCTGAAATAATCAGTTTAGTTGTCTTAGTACTTACCCAGCTTCCTGAGAGACAACCGGTGGGACACGTCATTTTCTGCCTTTCCCAAAGGCCGTGTGGCAGAGCTGGGTGAAGGACACACTCAAAGCAGCTGCCCATTTAGCAGACTCAGGTTTGGGGCCATGATCTGTATGACGTGTTTTCATTTATCATCTGAATCAGAGTACGTGAATTTTATGTTTCTCAGAGAACATAAAAATTAAATTTGGTAAAAACTTTAGATAAACGATCAGTCCACATAAATTCACTTATTCAAAGTCTATATTAACAAAAGCGGTGGAAACAAATATTTACACTGTGACTTACGTTCAAAATAAGAAGTATATGGAAATTTATAATTGAACACTTAATTCCTCATTAAATATTATGGAGGAATAGAACACTCGTATAGAATATCAAAAAGCCAACAGTTTAGTTAAGGAAGATATCAGAAAATTCTATTCCCCTGCCTACAAATTAAGAGTAAAGTCTGCATTTGCCTTAAGGGTCTCATGGGATGGAAATGTCAAAACTATTCTCAGCAGGCTATTCTGTTTTTTTTTTTTTTCATTTTAGCTGGAGTAGTTTGTCTTCTCTTTTTACTTATCTTTCTAGACTTGTTCTAGAAGAAACATCTTTTTTCAACATCATTCTAATAAAGGGCTTTATTTATCGTCACAAATTTATGTGCCATTTCCAAACAATTCAAATAATTCATTTAAAAAAGTCTTATTACATCTCCTATAAAGTCAATTTTTTTTATTTTAAAAATTTTTTTAAAAGAAAAGACTCAATCTAGAAATTAGCAGATGTGAACATGCCAAAACAAGTCTGATTACTTCAAAGCCCATATATGTGGATGACTTTTTCCCGTAAGCTTGCTTGTCTTTTAGTCTCTTGTCTCTTTTAATCTTGCTGTGGGTTGTCTTTTAGTCTCTTGTGTTTCTACCTTGCACTTACCCTATAGAATTGTCTCCTGCTTCTGTAGGGCCATTTTCCTCTTTAGAATTTTAAATTTATTATTGACCTTCAGAGTATTCACTACCTCAGCATTAAAATCAGCAAATGTGATTGTGTATTCTTAGTTCTACCACTGAGCCCATCATTATCATTATCAATATTATAAAATAGTTTTAAAATTTCTCTTTACAAAATTTTGTCAGGTGTGAGATACCACTGGGGGACATAATCAGATACTACCTTTTAGGAGTACAATTTGGTGATCTGTATTAAAAAGCTTAAAAATATATAAAATCTTTAATCTGTAATTTTAACTTCTAAAAGCATCCCATAACACATTAATAAGAGAGGTACATGTTTATAAATAAGAATATTCATTGTAATGTTATTTTTAATTTAAAAATGAAAGCAAAATTTAAGAGCAAGATACAAAGCATTGATTAGATAAATCTGAGTGTATGTACACTCTGGATGGAAAACTAAGAATGCCAGAATGTTAACAGTGGTTATCCTCTGAGTGTTGAGTAGGATATTTAGCTTCTTATATTTCCTCTATTTTCATGTTTATAAATAAGAATATTCATTGTAATGTTATTTTTAATTTAAAAATGAAAGCAAAATTTAAGAGCAAGATACAAAGCATTGATTAGATAAACCTGAGTGTATGTACACTCTGGATGGAAGACTACGAATGCCAGAATGTTAACAGTGGTTATCCTCTGAGTGTTGAGTAGGATATTTAGCTTCTTATATCTCCTCTATTTTCAAAATCAGAGGAAACAATAATATATGCAAAAGAAAAAATTAGAGAAACGGAAACTCATTTCCTTGCTTTTTCTACATCTTGAATGTAATTGTTAAGCTCATATTGACCTCCCCAGTTGCCTAATAAAAATCATTATTTCCTAATATGTTAATGGAAGAATTTGCTGAGATCATCTAAGTGTCACCCTGAGGAGATGTAAAGTAGATGAAGACAACCATGATTTTGAGGAGACCAAAATCTGTTGGAAGGCAAAATCTGAAACAAAGTATACAAATTAATATGTGATTAAATCAAAGTATAAGCTATAATTCATCTGATATTATCTAACCTGGGGGCCTGATATCATGCAATGAGAGTTCAATTTTTGAGAATGCAAAGTTCTAAAGGAATTTCATCTATATCTATCATATCTGCTACATCTATTCCACAATCAAACTGATTGATTTTATTTACTTACAGTTTCTTGTGTTATTTTTGATTTTCCTATTCGATTGATCTTTTTTCTAGATTTATTTCCCTCAGATATTGAGAACTACCTGAGTAGAATTATTACATAATTTCTTTTTTAAAAGATCTTTTGTTATTTTTCATGTTCTTTCATGAGAACTACAAAGGTGCAAATAGCTTAGGAAAGACACCTGAAAAGTTACCAAAAATGATGTGCCATATTTTAAGAGTGTGAAAATTCATAAGTGTAAAAGTTTCTGGCTTTTTTTTGTTTTTAGTCTTTGAGTAGTGTTTCCCATGGTGCTATCTTTGCATCTTTTCATCACAACTATTTCTTGCTGTAGCCAACTCTTTGAATTTGATCTCTGTAAAAATTAAGCAAAACAGTCTTACATATTTCTCACATTGAACTGATTTCTTTTCATGTCTTTCAGGTGAACAGTAATTTTTTCATGAATAATATGACCAAATATTCAAAATTGTTTACTTTCTTATTTTTTTCATTTCTTACATAGAAGTTCCCAGGGTTTGCATGGCATATTCTAGTGTGACATATTCATGTCTAACAAGTCATTATATTTTGTTAATTAGACTTTTTTTTTTTTGCTTCATAGGGGCAGAAAGGAGAGCCAGGGTTAGTGCCTGTTGTAAGTATATATATGTACATATATGTATATATTGTTTTCATATACTTTAAATAAATTTAGCTGTAGTATAGTTGTATATTATTGCTCATATAGTCTTAAAAATGTTATTTTATAAATAAGCTTTTAGTATAACACAGGAAAACCAAACTAGATTAGTTATTTAACATAATATTTGGTGTTCTATATTCCTGACTTTTGTAGTCCAATAACTAAAGGTAGAAAGTCATGGTTTTGCAAAACTGAATATATTATATGTGAATATACAGTGATAGTTAACATTAGTATCAGTAGTTTCCACACTTTTGGAAATATATCATGTCCTGATCCTGATCAAAATTCCATGTTGCATAAGAACTCCTAAGACTTCTTCAGACGTGTAGATAATCGAAAAGAATATTACTAAATAGGATTAAAGCTCGTGAACCACCATTCTCCTAGGTTTTAAAGGTGATATCATCAGTCTGTCAAGACAAAAGAATGTGTTTGTTGACTTATTTGGCAGTGTTGACATTCTTGCTTTACCTTCAATTAGCCTGTTTTTTTTTTTAAAGTAAAGATTATCTAAAACACGAATTATTCATACTATTTTGTTTCATTGAAAAAAAACCACTTATGTGTACTTACTATGCCTCAGGTGTTAAGTACTTTATAAATATTTATTTATTTGTCTTCATTACTCTGTTAAGGGGGCAATTTTATAATCATCATCACTATTTTACATTTAAATTTCCATTTAGGTTCTTAACTTATGCACGGAGAGGATAAGTAATTAGTTCAAGGTCACACACCTGGTCAAAATTCAGGTCTCTTGGCTTCAGCTTTGGTGCTTTTAGTCACAAACTAGTACTGCCTCCCTATATTAGGGTTAAAATTAGATAATATCTTAAGTTGTAAGGCAAAGAGAAAATGGGCATCAATTGAAAACATCCATTTGTTAAAAAAAAATTGCTGGAGTTTTTGTTGGCTTTTCTGAATATCTGTAGAAACTTTGTCTTTACAAATTATCCTGTTTATTGTTTAGGTAACAGGCATACGTGGTCGTCCCGGACCAGCAGTAAGTACTTTCCACCAATATTCATGGTACTCTTATGCTCTTTGAGATATTGAAAAAATTTTACAGGTATTATAACTATGAGAAGATAACAGAATGTAAAACAGTGATGCTTTGTTTCTTGAAATATTTTGTCTTCAAGCAGCTTCAAGTTAGGCATTCCTTTTCAGCAATAAACAGCACATCTGGGATCATTTCATTCTGAAATTGAAGAACCTTATTGTTACTCATGTGTCAGTGTTGCCCTTGGTTTTGTAAATGGCAAAACAATTGATTGTTACATTTGTTAATTTTAGATTGACCTTGTTCACTGGGTGTACTTTTTGATGTTTGACTGTAATTAAAGTGGGCTACTTTTATCTACTTAATGAAATTAAATTATATATTGCAGTAGGATTTGAGATATTATATATCAAGGTAGCATATGTCTAATTTAGCATAAAAGACTGAATTTTTCAAGTTTAGATTATTAGTAGCAGTCATAGATAACTAAATGGATAACATAACACACTTCACGTCAATTTTAAATCATATCAAATCAATTTAAATAAAATATGAATACAGCTTTATCAGACTTCATCTGGTCCTTCTGAAGCTTTGTTTTTAAACAGTGTTGTAGGTTGAGTTGAGATAATACACAATCTAATCTTCCTAAATCAATTGAAATTCTATTTTTAAATTCTATTTTGCAGAGAAATAAAATCCCCTTGGCAACAGCTTTTTCCCAGAAAAAAAAAAGTCATTTTAAGAAATCAGCATAATAACACCATTTTTGAAATATAATAGTGACTTGTAATTTTAAGAGAAAAATAACTGTAATTTCGATTTGAAAAATCCTAAGTGGATTTTAACTATATGATGGAAATAACACAATATTCTAAGCCAAGAATGCTTGCATGTACATAAAGCAGAACTGTCGTAAATGAAGAAGCTTTTGTTTCCATTGCTTTCATCAGCAACTCAAACAGTGATGAACAGTTAAATTCACACATTCCATCAAGTAATTGATAATCTGGGGTTTGTGCATTTATGTAGTTTTCAAAATCAGAACTGTAAGTTTTTCTGCCCAGAATTTAGTGGCAAAGACTTTACCCACAGCAAAACTGATTCTTAAAATGTGTACTTACTAGTCAAGTGACTCTGTCTAGCTCATTGAGCCCCTTGATGCTACAACGGTCACCTCATTCCTTCCAGACCTCCAAGCATCACTTCGGGATTATACAGCCCGAATGAGTGTACAGAACTTTTATATGCACATGGCTTTATTCTCTGGAGTCTTCCACCGAACTAAGTGTGATATTTCTGTTTTCCAAATTTCTTTTATCAAGCAAACTTTTTACAAAATCCAACAACAACAAAAAAACATAGAAGTTTTGCAGGTGTTATCATTTTCTGTTTTAGGGACCTCCAGGATCACAAGGACCAAGGGGAGAGCGAGGCCCAAAAGGAAGACCTGTAAGTTGACTGAGAGTTTCCTTCTTTGCAAACATGGGCCAAGTCAGTCTACACGGTGTTCCCTGAACACAGCAAGGAACGGGAAGAGGGGGTGGGTACTGTTCCTCTTTCACCTCTTTTCAATGTTACAAGGAAGGCAAGTCACAAAATGATTGTGCAGCTCTCCTAATTCAGAAGAAATGATGACATGCTAATAATTGCTTATTATCTTATTAGAGAGCACAAATAATATTTCCTTGTCTTTATGAGGTCAAATTAAAATAAAGTAGAACTTAAGACACATAATTAACACATTATGTTGTTTTCAGAACTTGTCACTCATGAGTAAACAATGTCAAGAATGTACTATTGAGATAAAGCACGCAAGTTCGGTGATCTGTGGTTGCTATGGGAATAACCAGGCTGGATGGCGGAAAGAGAAATTATTAGAGGATAGCACTTTCTTTCAAGAGCTTGTAAAAGAAATTTATTTCCCAGGTAGTACCATTCTGCCATTTTCACTGAGCAGCTGCTGCAGACATATCAAAGGGGTAATGTAAAAAAATCAGCAACCACCTTACCAAAGGGGATATCATTAGATTAAAACAATCACCTCTATACCTTTAAAATAAAACATGAGGATATTATATACTATTGCCAAAGATTTTCTTTTCCTTCTTGCCTACCTGTACAGTATGTGTTGTTCTCAAGTCTTAGGGTTATAATTATTTTTCTTTCTTTTATTAAGTTTTAACTTAATGTCTTTCAGATATGACAAATTTGTGTATTGCTATCATTATCCTATGTTTCAGTCAGAAAAAAATTTGTAGCATTTAATTTTCTCTCTAATGATATCTACTAAAACCTAACTCTGAATTTTCAACCTTTCAATTATGCCTTTGCCCACGTCCAAATGATTAGAGGACAAGATAAACAAGGAAGCAAAAGATGACTTTGAACATCAAAATGAGGAAAAAAACCTATTTTAGATCATGTCATTGGGAACGATTGCCACTAGTCTCATCTTTGTCAGTCTTTTGTGCTTCTACTCATTTCACCAAGTATAGACATGATGTCAATACCTTTTCGGAAATGAATGTGGAGCCTGGGTGGTATTTGTAGGCATTCACGTGCCTGATTGTGCCCTGAGGAAATCATATATAGCCCTATGGGTGAGCAGTAAGCCTGTGATCAGAATATTTTATGCCTAATTCTTCATTGTTGTTCTACTGAACTGTCTCACCAGTGTTGGTAGCTTAGACACTGCTGGTGCCCCTCCAGATGTTTGTCCAGCTTCTAGTATGACAGGTAGAAAATGACTTCAGATGTGTGGAGGGTGTTTGGTCATGTAGAAAGGATTCTGCACCAGAACTTATACATTGTAAATAATTGATGACGTTGCATACTGAGTCTAGGCAGAAGTTGCTATGAGGATAGTGGCCAGACTTCCAGAATTGTAGAATTGTATCTATACCTCTACACCCTTCTCTTCCCTACTTAATTTAGTGTGTGATGTGGTTCATTTCCTATCTTGGTTCGGCAATGTAAATTGGGTATAACTGTGTGTGTGTGTGTGTGTGTGTGTGTGTGTGTGTGTGTGTGTGTGTGTGTGTGTGTGTATGGGGGGGAGATGGAGAGAGGGGGGTAGGGAGAGAGAGAGAGAGAGAGAGAGAGAGAAAGTGAGAAGTAGTTATTTATGAGGAATGAAGTGAGACAATCCTGGCAGATAGGTAAAAAATCTGTTTCTATCTTAATCTTGGTAAACTGTTGTGTGATGGTGAGTTGTTTTTTTTTTTTTTTTGAGTTGGAGTCTCACTCTGTCGCCCAGACTGGAGTGCAGTGGCCACTCCTGGCCACCACAGCCTCGACCTGCTGGGCTCCGGCGATCCTTCCGCCTCAACCTTCCAAGTAGCTGGAATTACAGGCATGAGCTACCACGCCCGGCTAATTTTTTTGATTTATTGTAGAGATGAGATCTTGCCAAGTTGCCCAGGTGGGTCTTGGACCCGCGGGCTCAGGCAGTCCCCTCACCTCAGCCTCCAAAAGCACGGGATGACAGGCTGAGCCACCGAGCCCGGCTGATGGTGAGTTTTTAACAACTCACTTTTTATAAAATAAAAAGAAAGGTTTTTAAAAGTTGTAGTTTTTGATAATTTCCTTAGTATAAATATCTCCCCCACCCCCCATGATTGATTTCAAGCTACTGGCTTGATGTCCCAGAACACTCATGTGTAGATTATTCTGCCTCAGGTTCCAAGCCTTCAAGAAGCTGCTAGCTGGACTGAAGTTATGGCTGTCACAATATGGAGTGGCACAGCCCTGAAAAACCATTTTCCCCTACTTCCATGACCATCAAACAGTACAGAAAGCTCACAGTGTACAGCACATTTTCTTACCCTCAACATTATTGATATTTGGGGCCAGACAGTTCCACAAGTATTGTAAAAATTTTGAAGCATCCCTGGTCTCCAGATGTCAGTAGCAACTCCTATCCCTGTGCAATTGTGACAATATAAAATGTATTTTGATGTTGCAAAATCCAGGCAAAATTGCTCTGGACTGAGAACTACTGACAGAGATACTCCACAAAGCCTTCAATACTAGCCAACGTCATCATTGACTGTCTTGCATTATAATGAAAGTCCTCAGTTTTAAGTGCACTGTCTAGGTAACTTCATAGTGTTAAAACTAGCAACGTGTCAGGAGATGGACAGTCAATGGTGGGCTGAGTTGTAATTGCACATGACACTTAACTCTATAGCAGGGGTCTCCAACTCCCAGGCCGCACTGCAGGAGGTGAGCAGTTGAGAGTGAGCAAAGCTTCCTCTGTTTACAGCTACTCCCCATCACTTTCATTATTGCTTAAGCTCTGTCTTATGTCAGATCAGCCGCGGCATTAGAGTCTCATAGCGAACACTATTGTGAACTATACATGGAGGGATCTAGGTTGCATGCCCCTTATAAGAATCTAAGGTCTGATGATCTGAAGTGGACCGGAGGCAGTGATGCTAGTGCTGAGAAGCAGCTGAAATGTAGATTAACATGAGCAGTGAGGGTTGACTACACAGAAACCATAATAAATCGGTTGCTTGCAGACTCATCAAAACCCTATCAGTGAGTGGCAAGTGAGTTGATGTACTTCAATTGCATAGCTGCATCTGGTTGCAGGCCTTAAGTAGGAATCCAACACTTATTTTAGTCTGCGTGTGGCCTGCCTATTATTTTATTTACCACTTCTGTCTGCGTTTCTCTTGTTTTATGATGAGTTGTATAATTATTTCATTATATATTACAACGTAATAATAATAGAAACAAAGTGCACAATAAATGTCATGCACTTGAATCATCCCCCAACCATTCCCCTCTTCCTCTAGTCCATGGAAAAATGATCTTCAACAAAACCAGTCCCTGATGCCAAAAAGTTTGGGAGGAACGCTTCTCTGTAGGTATAAGTTTCCTCATCTGTAAAATGGGAAATATTCCAGTACTCACCAGCGCTAACATTTGTGTGTGTGTGTGTGTGTGTGAGAGAGAGAGAGAGAGAGAGAGAGAGAGAGAGAGAGAGAGAGAGAGAGAGAGAGAGAGACAGAGAGAGAGAGACTATTACGATCAGCATCAAAATTTGTCATTAGCTCTTTTCTACTTGTGGACGTTTAAAGGTCGCCACCTAGTGGCAATCTACAAGTACTTTTTATTGTAGATTGTTGCCTGAGATATTCAAGAGTAACCTGGGAGTGGGAGGGAATAATAATAAATATAACATTTACCTTATTATAAAAACCATATGACTGCTCACTTGGAGATATAAAAATATATATTCTAAATTAATTCACAAATTTTAATTTGTTTTCAATATTTATCAGTAAAAATTCTCCTTTTTTCCCCCCTATTGTCTCTTGTAATCATGTTTATGTTCACTTAGTTTTGGATGATTTTTTGTACGTTTTATTAATTTTAATCTAAATTTATATACATTTATATAACAGTAAATTATATAAGCTATTTAGAGGTAATTCCACAGAGCCACAGTCATGAAATCAATGAAATATGATTATTAATCACAGAAGAATGGAAAAGGGTGCCATCTCTTTGGAGGATTAATATTACATAACCAAACTCTCTTTACTCTCATTGACACTAAATAGAGTTTTGGTGGTTTGTTTTTTTATTCCTTTGGGAATCTTTTATATTACAATTGAACATTTCAAAAACACATGAAGAGTTTTCCGCACAAGGCTCTGTGAAGAAGCCAGACCTTTTGTCTATGCGATCATTGACATATCTCCAGTTCATATGCTTTTCATGTTCATATGGGCCAGTAGTCCTAAATAGCAATTATTAAAATCAACCTCCACTCTATATAATAGGAAAATGAAGTGAATTGTCGGGGGTTTAGAAGTCAGAAAAGTTTGTTTTGTTTTTTTTGAAAGCAGGATTTATTGAGAGAACAGAAAAGCTTCCACAATGGGAGGGGACCTGAAGGGGCTGCCCAAAGTTTTGATTTTTAAAAGATAAGAATAATTTTCTAAGAAATCTTTTTTTTTAAATGTGAGTTTTTCAGGCTCAGAAGTCCTCTACTTCTACTTGAATGATAAATGTGCTTACTTATCCAACTACTCCAAGAAGTAAGCCTGCTTCTATGAACGGTTGAATATATTAAAATAATTGAGTGTCTGAATAGCTGTTACGTCATCTCCCACAAACCATCATATGCAAGCGGGCCCTGCCACTGCCTCAGCTTTTCCTATGTTTATTTCTTCTGCATTATGGACTCCTGTTGGAATTGCTTCCTGTGAGCCAGGAGGCATTCTCATGCTTTACTAAACTGCATTACCGTATTTTTCTTGATCTCTGCTTCTAATTATATTGTCTCATGACTTTCTGGTCCTTTCTTTAAGAAAAAAATCGTTTCAAGACTCTTCAGGGTTAAGGAGCCAGAAAATACTTAACAAGCCTTGTGGGAATGATGAAGTTAGGGGACGGAACATTTCCAGAACTGAGGACGTGGCTGTTCCCCAAGCGGCCTTCAGAATGTGGGTTAGGAGAAGGGTGGAATTTGGCAGCTAGAAACCATTGCTCACTTCTCTGAGAACAGACTTGGCTGGGTCACAGTGCCTTTGCCTCTAATTTCTTACTGGTTTAGTCTACCTCTGGGGGTGGGCAGAAAATAAAGTGTGTCAGACTTAAAGTACTGGAGTAAAGAACTGAAATGTGACAATGTGATATGCATGTTACGGAGTGTTTAGTATGTACCAGGAAATATGCAAAGCATTACACAATTAGAAACATGGAAAAACCCTACAGACTCCGCTCAAGGGGCCCGCACATTTTTTAGGAGGTGGGTAGAGAGGTTACTCAGGCATATACATCGTTGACTATGATCCAAGACAGACAAGGGTATTTAGAAATTGTTGATTAATACACTTGAACAGCAAAAACTCAACCAAATAGGGAAGTTCATTCTAGAGTACTATGGAATTGAAAACAGTTTTGTAATTGTTTTAAGAGGCAAATTACTGAGGACTTAGCACAATAAGTACAATTCTTACCCAGACCATGTCCCAGTGGTAGAAGCACTGAAATTGGCAGTATGATGGGGCTGATGAAATTACTATAGGTGACTAGATTACCATTTATTTTTAAAATAATAAACACTCCATCACCGTCAAGAAGTAGATTATTTTAACTTTTTACTAAGTACATATTTGGCAGTGGGTTCTAACTTCCACTGGCTTGTTTTTCCAGGGTCCTCGTGGTCCTCAGGGAATTGATGGAGAACCGGGTGTCCCTGGTCAACCTGGTTCTCCAGGGCCTCCTGGACATCCGTCCCACCCAGGACCAGATGGCATGAGCAGGGTGAGTGTGTGCATTGTTCAGTACCATGTTTAGGTCATATGTTAAATTATTGATATATTGTTATGATTTCAAATTGTGTCAGTTCAACTATTGACACTTGACTGCAAGAGCAGTTAAGTGATTACAGTACTGCTTCGACCAATGAAACCAATGCATCCATAAAGAATTGTTGGAAGATTCACAATAGCATTTTTTAAATGCTGCTTTAAATTATTTGTGTTTCTCAATGTCAGTTCTGGATTCCATAAACTTTGTTTTTTCTGTTGATTGTAAAGGACGCTAACATTTTCCCCCTGTGAACTGAAAAGAAGATATATCTATCTTGCTGTTCTCTAGACTCAGAATGCTAGCAAAGTCTGTACCATATCCTTTACAACAAGAGAGGATGATACATTCAAGAACTTTTGATCCAAGAACTTTTTCTTTGTATCCACAACTTGTCTACTTGACACAAGAGACCCCGTTTTTAGCCTATCTTGGCTTTCAACATACCTTCCTCACAAAGTTTAATTATTTTTAGCTTTTGATTTAAAGTGAGAGATGTCTGACTCTTCCTTTCACTTGGACACTTAGCGGCCTTTGTAGAGTTATTAATTGGCCTAACTTCAATGTTGTTGAGTCTCAGGGAGCAGGGACAGCCAAGGAGAGGGAGAGAATGGAGAACGCCAGTTGGTGAAGTCAAAATAAACACATTTATCAATTAAGTATATTGTCTTACATGAGCATGGTTCATGGCTCCCTAAAACAATTAAAATGATAACATAAAAGGTCACTGAATACAGATGACATAACAAGTATAATAATGATAAAGTTTGAGGTATTATGAGAATTACCAAAAAGTGACATGGAGTCACAAGTGATCACATGCTGTTGCCAAAAATGGTGCCCTTGGACTTGCTCAATGCAGGGCTGCCACAGACCTTCAATCTGTGAAATGCACTGTGTGAATCACAATAAAATGAAGTAAGCCTGTAGACAGATAGAATAACAGGGAAACATACGGAGTCTGAATATGATTTTTTTTTTTTTACAACAGTTCCTACATCTGTTTTTCAACTGACTGTGGAAGAAATTGCCAGTTTATTTGTAAGCAATACTCACAGTTTTTCCCACTAAAATTTGAAAATTAGCATAGTTACTGGAATGTACATGAACAATTTTGATCCACTTGATTTACCAGGGTGTTTTAATTGTGAAAGAGAATAGGTAAAACTGTTTCTATATCTTGGAACATTCAGTGATTCACTAAAAGATCTATACATTTTTATCAACTTGCATCAATAAGTTTCAAGTTAACTGGCCATGAACAAAGAAAGAAGCATATCATCTTAAAAAAGAGTCTGAAAGGGAATCTGTAATCTTTAGGACACATGTTTTAAGGCAGCTTTTAGTCTTAGCTCCAACTGTGGGAGGAAATCAGTTAAAGAGATTTAAACCTGAAATGAATTATACTGGCTGAGTGCTTATCAGAATGATCCAGGTTTTTATCGAGTATTAAACATTTGCCCCATTGCAGCATGTTCTGAAGCAACATATTTAAAAGATACTGTGGGGAAGAATGGTCAATCAAGAGCACATACAATTAAAAACAAACAAACCAAAACCAAAAAAAAAAAAAGTCTGAATCATTTTCCATGCTTTAGAGTCAAGCTTTTAAAATTATTCTCAGAAGAGTCATTCTATAAGAATTCCAGAAAGTATACATTTCTTGATTTTAAAGTGTATTGATGTATGTCTTTTACTGTGGAAATAATGTCAACACATTGCTTTTATAGCCGTTTTCAGCTCAGATGGCTGGGTTGGATGAAAAATCTGGACTTGGAAGTCAAGTAGGACTGATGCCTGGCTCTGTGGTAAGCATGAATTTTGCAGATAACCAAAATACTTGTGGAAAAATAATTATAAAAAGAGAGACTTGAGTTAGCTAGTTAAAAAATGTGTCTTCTTAAACACATCCATCCATCCATCCATCCATCCATCTATCCATACATATCATTTATCAAACACTACTATGCACCAGTTAAAAGTCCAGGCATGTTTCATTCATAACTATACATAGCATTTTTGACATTAATAAAGTCTGAATGCATATTTCATTTAATACTTGAAGAAAATAAAGAATTTTTAAAAAATATGACCACTACCACACTAACAAAAACAATATCTTTATAAATAAAAAACAAAAATATTTCATGGTACTGTTAGAAATGGTGCTTTGGAGAAATTTTGAAATGAGATGTTTTGCTATTTTTATTTTTTATTTATTTCAGTATTATTTGGCTGTCTTATTCCCTGAGGTTTTCTGACTGGGCCTTCTCACCATTCCTATTCTCTTGAAATTCTTCAACAGTCAGAAAGATTCCCATTTTTTTCTGGGAAGTACTTTAACTTGGGTATTCAGAGCAATAAAATCTTATAGAATAAATCTAACACTTTTCCAAGCACCTCCCCAATGCCTTTCTGCTTATAACATAATTCAAAGCATTCCAGATTAATAAAATTTCAGACAATAAGAAGTGTAAAATCAGACCTCATAGATAACCACCTCTTCTACCCATCCTTAAGAACAACGAACGTTATGAGTATCATAAACATTGTTTGTATGTTTAAGTTACTAGTGGTATGGCATCATTTAATGATTACCTTGAAATATATTTCTGAGATATATAAGTTTTTATCCATTTGAAGTTTAAATTACATATGTGTGTATTTGCTATTTATTTTGTAGAGGTTTTTTTTACTATCTAAATTATCTAATTCATTCTTTCCTTTGTTATGTCTCAGTGTGATCATTTTGTAGTTAAATGGGGAAAGCCTATGTGGATACTTTCAAAGGTTGTGAAAGAAAGAACCCAGGAAACTCAGTGCCCAAGATCATTTTAAACTGACATTTAAAATGACCTAGTCATTATTGTTAATGGTTTCATACACCATTCTCAACTTGTTTATTAAAGTTATGAATTATCTGTTGTGAACCTGAAGAATTAAATAGACAGTTTGATAATTCCTTTATGCTTGCCAAGGTTTTCTTTATGTGGATGTTTGGTTTAACAGAACCAGCCTTTAAACATGCAAATGTCACTACCCTAAAGACATTGGGTGTGTGTGTCCAGGCATATTATTTATTTCTCTTTATGACACTGAGGGTATATATAAAATCATCCCAAATATTGTCTAAGTTTTAATCTTACTGAATTTAGCTGCCCTTCAAATGATCACAAATGGAGAATGTCATCATCCCCCTCTGTCAGAGCTTCATTTTTCTATATTCTAAAGGTGATTTAACATTTTTGAAATTTTTGAACAAATTGTCATGAACACTAATATAACTTTTTTTTTTTCATTTGTTTTTTAGGGTCCTATTGGCCCAAGGGGGCCACAAGGTTTACAAGGACAACAAGTAAGTATTTTTAATACTAAATTACATACTGTAGGCATGTATGTGTGTAGGTGTATATAT
Source organism: Carlito syrichta (assembly GCF_000164805.1). NCBI lineage: Eukaryota > Metazoa > Chordata > Mammalia > Primates > Tarsiidae > Carlito > Carlito syrichta. The sequence continues at coordinate 172,407 of NW_007249887.1, read as the reverse complement.
GTGTATATATTTATATCAAATCTACATAACACGACTGTTTTTGGCTGACTTTTGAGTTGTATATTATAATGCTCACTTTGAATGGACTGTATTAAACACTTTTTATTCACTTAGAAATATATGCAGTGTTTTTTTCAAAGTTTCTTCATGGGGCTAAATTTTTATTATCTGCTTTATTTGCATATGACCTCTACTAATACCAGAAATTAGGTGCCTTTGCTTCTGAAATAACAGATTATTATCTCATGTCATGAAGATTCTCATAATTAGTTATGTGTCAATCTTGAGGCTGTCAAATTAGATCATAAAGACCATTACATTGTGGCATTGTTTTTAGAAAAAAACAGTCAAGGTGATTGCTTCATGGACTCTTTAGAAAGAACATAATACTTTCTACTTTTCTTCTATGCCTATCAAATACCAGTAAAATGGTGATGTAGAGCTATTTCATATTTACAGAAATTTAACAGACATTAGGAAATAACTTTTTTAAAAAAAGAAAAATAGCACTCTTTAGCTCAGTCAAGGTTACCACATGGTCATTATCATTTGTGTAAAGTTTCACTTTAAGGTACTAGTGAATAGAAAATGTAGTTGTTGATGATGGTAATAAAGACAATGACGATAATGGTGATGACGATGGTAACTACCATTGATTGAACACTCACTCTGCGCCAGCACTATTCTAGGTTCTTAGCATACATTAATTATTTAAACAGTCATGACAGTCCAATGAAGTAAGTACCATTATTATTCTAATTTCACAAATCAGGAAACTGAGATATTGACAGATTCAGTAACTTGAGCAAAGTCACATGTCTAGAAAATGGCCAGGCCAGCAGTCTAAACAACTACACTATATATTGCAGAGAGTACAGGATTTAGTATTCTGTTTTTCGTTGACTTGGGTTTGTAATTTGTTCTCAATTTTAGGGTGGTGCAGGACCTACGGGACCTCCCGGTGAACCTGGTGAACCTGGACCAATGGTAAATATCAAGTAAGCATGTAGACCCACCTACACATGGGTCTGTCATTATAATGATGTCAGATAATGAGTTATTTATTTTCTCAGGTCCTCCCTAATGTAGCAAGAAATGACAGTTCAGTGTGGGAGTTCTGGTCATGGGACTATACTTATGCAATATGTTTCTTGTGGCAGAGTATTTAAAGTCAAAGGCTTTGAATATGGTCAGTAGACAGTGCTGAAATATTTGCATTTGTGCAATTAGACTTTTTATTTCCTGTTGAGCACATGATCTGACGGGTACAACATAAATTCAAATAATTAATAAAACTATTTTCTATGATATTTTTCATTTATTTCAACAAGATTTTGAATTGTATCATTGGCAGGTAAAGGTAAATGTTACTTTTTTCCTTTTTTTTTGTTTGTTGTTTTGTTTTTAGGGTCCACTTGGTGCACGTGGGCCAGAGGGCCCTCCTGGGAAGCCTGGGGAAGACGTAAGTCACCTTTCTTCATTTTGCTTTGAAGCTTTAAAGAGGCTAAGAAGAAGCTACAATATTAACAAGTCCATTCCATACTAATTCCTGATTCAATTTCCTAGCCTTTTAGCTTCCACTAAATTCAGTATGAAGTGGAGAACTCAGAATAAATTTTTACAAAAACCTAAAAGGGCTCCTAATTTTGATAGTTCATATTATTAAGTATCATTTATCCTTGCGTTCCCCAGGTTTTGCAAAAAGATTTCTCCATGAGATGCTAGAATTGCCACAATAGCTAGAATTTTTGCCAGTGAACCGTGAAATGATCTGAAAGAAAAAAATACACTACTCTGATGGCAATGCATCATTATAAGGTCTTCATTAAAAAAATTTTTAAAACATGTTAGTAGTATACTAAATTCAGTGTGACTCCCTAAGGCTGAAAAAACAATTTTTTCAATTGAGTTATTAATTAATCCAAAAGACATAACAGATTTTAACATTAAAACATGTAGTCAGAGAACAGTGTACAGGAACAGACTTACTTTTGTAGATACTGTTCTTAGTTGTACCAAAGTTGAGAATGAAATTATGGAAGGTCATTAATTTGTTATACTAAACCATGCAAAAATTTTCTCTATGAGTCATAAGATTTGTTTAAGGAGATTATATTAAATTTAGCTATAGAGCAAATATCTCTGGTAGTTGTCTTCTTATTGCAAGAAAATAAATGGCAAAATAATATTTTAAGAAGCAATACTTTAATTCAGTGTCATGTGCTCATGCAGAATTTTATAGTATAGATGTGTATTTAATGTGTGTTTGTGTATGTAAGTTTTGATGTTAATGAAATGGTGACCTACATCAGACCAGGATAATTTATATCTGTTTCTTCTTCTGGATATGTTAATGAAAGCGTCACAAAGTAACTTTCTAGAATGGATTACCTCTAGTAATATAGAGCTTGCCTATTTTTATACACCGTTTAAAGCATTGTTGTGAACTTTCTAAAGAAGACCTCTAGAAATATGCAACGTATTTGTCTTTTACTCTCAGAGAAGAACCTTTTAATCTCTTTTGGCTTCCTCCACCCCTTACATTTTCTCCATCAAGGGTGAAGCTGGTAGAAATGGAAATCCCGGGGAAGTGGGATTTGCAGGATCTCCGGTAAGTTCATTCCATCAATACAATGGCATACAGACAAGCTTCAAAAACAAAGAACATTAACATTAACTCCTAGTTCATTGTATGCACATGTATTGGTCACCAAGTAAATACAGACAACCAAGCAAGTTCCCTGCTGTCAAGATGTAAAATGTCACAGGATGTTTTGCCAGAGAGATAGCTAACTCCACTTAGCTGCTTTGCATCGGCATCATATAAATAACACCCCGGACCCAGATAATTGTATAATAACCTAATAGATACCCTCCAAACTGTGTATCAATTTTCAGAAAATTCAGAATATAAGAAAACTTTTTTCACAGAATAAGTCACCAGCCTGACCTATTTACAATTCATATCTCAATTCTGTTTTATCTTTAAAACTTTTCTTTAAAATATTTTCATTTTATGTTGTCCCACATGTCTAAACAATAACTTGGAAAAGAGTTTGTTGACTTGTATTTTATCCGCTAGGGACAATAAACTGTGGACAGGATGCCTTTTTTGGCTGCTTCCCAAACCCTAAAGTTGGCTGAAATTTTTGATTAATGTTCTGGGTCCTAAAATCTTACGAGGAGATACACTGATTGCCAGCCCTCCTAACACAGCTGTGTTCTTCCCCTCTCGGCTTACTAAGGACAGGACCCACTCCACCAGGATTCAGGCCCTGGGCCACTCGGCCATCCTCTGAACTCACTTGTCTGCAATCACTCACATTACTTTTCAAGGCCCTCCCTTACAGTTAACTACATAGGCAATGGGGCAGTTAGAGAATGACAAGCAAGCAATCTTCAAACATTCCTCCTCTTTGGAAAGTTCAGGAATCTTGTCCTAGCACAATCTTGCACAGATGACAAAATCTTTCCACTCTGCAAATCATAGGCTTCATTCACTACTTACTAAATGGCTGAATAGGCAACTCAATAAATGAAATTCATATGGTAAAATCAAAGCAATAATTTCTCTGTGACCTCTTGAGGAGAAACTATTGGTTTAGTGTTTTAGGGGGTTATCATAGTAAGGGTACAGCCTCTGAACATTCAACCTTCTACTTGTATTTTCTATAATTTCCTGATATTTCTATCCCTCAATATAATCAACATTAATGCATTACTCTCTGTTTACTTTCTGAAAATTGATGAGGTCCTTTGCTAGCAATTTTTTAAAACAAATGAACGCTTCTCTTTTAAGGGAATTTACAAGACTCCAAGGATTACTTAGTTGTAAATATAAACCAACCCCTATCTCCCTGCTGTCTTTCCTTTTCTCCTCCCTCATTCTAAAAGTGAATGCAGACAAAGGCAAGGGGTTTAGTCATTAGCACAGATGTCCTTTCCAACCAACCCAGGCCTGAACCTTCCGTGTCCTGTTGCACTCTTGCTCATACTCAGCATGGGACCTCCACGGGGAGGAACAATGCCCTGCCAGCTCACCACAGATGCACTCTGCAGGCTCAGTGCAACACATGATTGCACTGTAATGACAATCCGGGTCAGCAGAATGAAATTTTTTTTATGAGCATGAGGACATCTGGTTCATTTTCTTGTTATACTAGGGATATATAATCACATGATAATTTCCCTTGCAGACCGTAAAAACTGAAGTTAACTAATTATTTGAAATAACATAGCTCTGTAATTCCCCTATAGGCTTAGTTGGGTGTGTGCTGAGTTGTCTGTTCAGAATGGAGAGGAGATAAATCTCAGGAAAAGTCAGCATTACAGTTGAAAACTTAGAGGGAACTCTTGACATGAGAGCATTCCTAAGCAGGGTTGTATAAACAGAAGATTAGTGGGACTTCATTTGTTCAGAAAGCATGACTTGCTATACCCTTACTGAGATAACCCCCTAAAACACTAGAGAAACAATTTTCCCTCAAGAGGTCACAGAGGAATTATTGCTTTGATTTTATCATACGAGTTTCATTTATTGAGTGACTTATTCAGTCATTTAATAACTAGTGAATGAAGCCTATGATTTGCAGAGTGGAAGGATTTTGCTGTCTGTGTAAACTTGTGCAAGGATGAGATAAATTTTTTAAGAAAGGCTTAAAGTGCTATGAGAGTTCGAACAATTAAACCATTTCTTCATTCAGTTGTCTATCCAATGGTTGTTTTTTAGTGCCCATTAACCTGGCATAAAGCTAAGTGCCAGGGATATGGAAATTAATAATAGTAATTGATAATTGATAGCATCAATCAGTAGTATCAAGTCATTCAATATACTGGTGGCAGTAGAAATGGCAGTTCAATGCAAAACCAAATTAATTTAGGCAATCAGAATAGGTAAATAATTGTCACTGTTTTACTATCTATTTTAAGGGCGTATAGAGAACAAGTTTCAAGCATCATTTCAAAATAGTCGTACCATTGGATTTGATTTTCTAGTGTATTTCAATTGTTTTTTTAAATTTAATATGCTTAAATGAAATCTGCATAGAATTGGCAGACATTAAGAAATTATTGAATCAGGAACCAAAGTCATTTTTATATTTTCTGACCTTTCTTTCTGTTGGAAAGGCCATTTCTTCACTTTGTTTTCCAAACAATCATAAATACTCAAAGTTTCTTCATTAAAACAAAATTCTTCTCATTATGTTCTTCTGTCAATATTCAGATGTTCAGAGAAAATTAAAAAGCAGCAGCAACAATAACAACATTGGTTTGCTACAAAGGCATTTAATTTTCTACCGGAAATAAAGCACAATATAAAATAGGGAGAGCATATTTTCTCTTAAATTTCTTTCCTAAATTTTTCCTATACCTTGGCCTTTTTAATGCTAACATTAAACATGTTGATTCATTTTTTTTCTTGACTTTTTTTCCTGACACTAATTATAATACAGTGATATCATTTGAAAATTTTAAAATGTCATAAAATCTATACCTGGCATTAATCCATGTCCTTGTGTAAGTCATGTTTCCATTTCTAACAGTGTGTTTATGTTTCTAATATTTGACACCCAGATATATTTTGATGAATAAGAGTATACTGCTGTTTTTCCTTAATAAATTGGTAGAAAACTGTGTACCAGATATTTTCTGGGGAAAAAAGTTATTATGGAATTTCCTATTTTCATTAATGACTCTAAAATACCTTATCTATTTTTTCCCTGCAGGGAGCTCGGGGCTTTCCTGGGGCTCCTGGTCTTCCAGGCCTGAAGGGTCACCGGGTAAGTTCAACCCATTGTAATCCACTCAGATATCGTGGTTCACTGAACAAGGTCTTGAGAGCATTGCTTTGGAAGTCTTGACAGTTCCATTTGTCAGTTGTTCCTAACTGGCTGTGTTACAGTATTCATTTGTGTTTACTGAAATCACAATGCTTTTTTACATTCCCTTTGAATTTCATTTGATTTTATGAAGAAAGCTATTTTGGGTTCTTACTATGTAGTAGATACTGGATACAAAAGAGGACACAGGAATGAATGAGAAAAGTCTCTGGCCTGCAGTTTCAGGTTAATGGGGAATACAGAGGCAATGACTGCATAGTAGAATAGTGACATGAGAGAAATTGAGATACTAGGTCACAGGAGGGGCCCTGTCTACTCAGACAAAGAAAGCAATAGGGTGCTTTTTAATAACTCAAGATAATTAATATGTAACTATAAAATATTATATACACATATAGAATCTATCTATCATCTATCTTGTCTATCATCTATCTATCTGTCTTTTAGAAAGCAAAGCTGGCCTCTGTTTTGAGTAGTTGGGCTTCTGATTAGAATACTTTCTTCTATGCTAGTTATTAAATATTCTATTATCCTGAATATAACGAGTATTTTACAACTATGTGAACTCTATGTGTTTCCTCTAAAGCCACTACAAGTTTTTTTATTTGTGGCTATAGATTAAATTGGTGTTAAGTCACAAATGTTCGGAGGTGAGAACCTTGCAAGTTAAAAACGTTATTTAAAGCCAATAATTCTTTAATTTTCTTTGAATAAACTTACAAAAAAATGGAAATTTGAAAATATTTTGAGCAACAAATTTAGATTTTAGATTCATTTTTATAAGGTGCTTTCTGTAAGCTTGTTTTTGGTTCTTCTTTATGCTTTTGAGAATTAAAAAAATAGTATACAAGTACAAATTTATATTTTTTCTTCTCAGGGACACAAAGGTCTTGAAGGTCCTAAAGGTGAAGTTGGAGCACTTGGTTCCAAGGTAATTTTATAATGCCTTAATGTAACCTCACTATAGCATTTCAGTTTTTGCTTCAACTGTCTGCAATTTTTTCAGAGCTACCTAAATTCTGGAGAAAAGAAAAATACAAATAAATGGTTAGGTAAAAATATATTTTTTCATAGAAGAGTGGCAATGGCCTTACCAGGATAAGTGACATGAACTAACCATGCCACCAAGATTAGCTGGTGTGGCACTGGGTGTTTGGCAATGTAAGGATGGTTGTTGTCTTTATGTGAGAATAACCTATGAGTTCATCCTCTGAAAGACATTCACTCGTTATCTTTCTTGAAAAATATTTGAGAGGTTTAGATGGTCCCTTGACCGTGTCATTTAGTACCCTTTTAATACTAGGACAGTCTGGTCATCGTTTCTTCCCAAAATTTATTTATGTTTCTAGAGGGAGATAAAACATCAAGGAAGAAGAGAGAAGCTTTTAGTAGAAAGCATGCCATAATGTGAAAAAGCTTCTGACTTTAAAATTTTTATTTCTAGATCTCCTATAATAGAGCTTAAGAGACTATTATAGTCAGTTATAACTCTATCAAATTTCACTTGGAACATACCAGACATAGACATTTAAGTATTTTTAAGACTAATTACTGTGGCAAGATGTGATAGTTTTAATCAATCTTGTTTAAATTCCCAATTTTATTTTAGACTTTTTCCTATAGAAACTAAATTTTTAATAGATTTGGAGAAAAGGTAATAAAGCACAATTATGAGATCTTTCATTGAAAGTATACCTTCCAAATACCCTCTTTGAAAATATGCCTTTAAAATTATACACACATGGAACAAAGTGATGTGAATATCAATTGTAGGTTTCTTGTATGTAATGTGATCTCATTTTTGCTTTAGGGTGAAGCTGGCCCTACTGGTCCAATGGGTGCCATGGGTCCTCTGGTATGTATTGATTTCCTTATTTCTTAGTTTTCTAAGATTATATTACTTTTCTTTTTAGACTATATTAAGATAATGTTTAAACTTTCATTAAAAGATATGAAGAATGTATGTTAGCTGGTGAAATAATATTGATTACCAGCTAATAGACAAATACACCAAGAAAACTGAGCCTTTCTAATAGAAAAGGATACCTGGATTTCATTGCTTTCCTTAGTGTTGAATGCCCTTATTCTTTTTCTGTACTCTGTTATCAAATCTGGATTATTGTAGATTTAGCCCATAAGGTTGGTTAAGTGAAATCTGTTTAAGTAAGTGGGGCTAGGTTACCATCTCCACAGGTGGAGAGGTTTTCAAACCCAAAATTGACCCTAGTAATACTACTTTTTGGTGGTCAATTCTTTTGATTCTTAATTGGATTCAGTAGTGTTGTCAAAGTACCCTATAGTTCAAATTAGGTGCTTTAAGAGATGTTTTTTCTCTTTTATCTGCAGGGTCCGAGGGGAATGCCAGGAGAAAGAGGGAGACTTGGGCCACAAGGTGCGCCTGTAAGTATATACACTTTAACTTGGCTTTTAATATTAACATCTTACACAACCATGTACATTTGTTTCCTACTTATTTTAGTGCAAAAATTAAGAAAATAATAAAATCATATAGCAGCACAGAATATAATACATAGAAAATATGAATGTTGGGATAGTAATAAAATTGTTATAATAGAAAGTGTTTATCAAGTACTTATTATATTCCAAGAATTCCTCCAAGCATTTTATTTTGTGTTCATCATAATCCTAAAAGGTAGATGCTATGAGTGTAGACTTTGAAAGATCTGAGTCTTCTGATTATATTTCTTTGATTTATTTTAATTGTTCAGACTGAGAAATACTCTTGATGGCTATTCTAATTATGCTTTTCACCACTCCTTCTGAAGGCTGGACTATGCTGGTTAATATTTCAACTTTGTAGTTCATTACAATGCATTCAGTTTGCTTCTGACAATTGAGGATAGTCTCCTTGCCTCTCTTATATCAAGATTCTAATATCCCCATTACTATTAGGAATTCCAGGTTTATAGCATCCCCCACTACTACCCTTAGATGACAACCACTTCAGAGTTTCTGAATAGTAGTACCAAAGACATGGCTCTGGTTTGGAAAGAGAGAGACTCCCTCATCAGGCCATATCTTATCGCTTTGCTAATCATTGTCCTACGGGGATATAGAGAATATTGTAGAATACAGGAATTCCCCTGCATATGAACCTTCAAGTTATTATCTTTTAAAGATACAAATGTGTATTCCCATGTCCAATCATGTAAGTTAGTTAATGTGTCTGATATACATTGTCATGTGCATGCACCCTCTATAAGTGATTGTGCTTTTGTGTAGTTTACTGTACAGTACTGTGCATTTTTAATGTATTATTTGTGCCCTATTACAGTGCCAACTGTGTTAGTTGTGTACATAGGCTAATTGTTGTACTTATGATCAAGTGAGACATAGGAACACACTCTTGGAATAGAATTTGTTTATATATAGAAGACTTACTGTATAATAAGCTATTGCTGTATTCAGTCTTACATAGTATATAAAATCTAGTGTGTTTACTTCTCTGTGCTTTCTTCTACAATGTGCCAAAGGAGTTCTGGAAAATATACTTCAATGTGGGCCACTACTCTTTCCATGTTTCCATGTCCCAGGGTTCTGACCAGGGTGTTGACTTGTTTATCATGGGAGAGTGTCTCCACATCATTAAAGTGCTTCAACTTTATATCCTGTCCTTTTTGATCTAGTACTTTCGGTACCTACACCCATACATTCTTTCTTGGATCTTGCCTCTATGTGGTGTTTAGACTTTATAGATCTTTTGGTATAATACACACACACACACACACACACACACACACACACATACATATTTACATCAGGAACAGTGCTTTCTCAATCCAGATATATATACTTTTTTGTTATTTGATGCTAATTATTTGTCTGGTGGCCACAATGGGGGTTTATGTCATATGGTAAAGTAGAGGATTCTGTGTCATCTTCAAACAGGAGAAGTACTATAAACTGTTAATGGGGGGAATGGGCCACTTCTACAGGCCCAGAAGTTTTAGGGGGTCTGAAATGTCAAAGTTCTCAAGTGTTTCAACCCAGATATTCCAATGCCAAACCTCAGGACCCTATTCCTTCCAATCCATGACTCTTAACCACGACATAACAGACTTGCTAGGTTTGAGAATTCAAACTTATCAAGAGCTCTTTCACACTTATCATTAAGTCCTGAGCCTGATATTCAGCTTTTTCTTTTCTCTGGCTACCAAAGATAGAAATCTTTAAAAATGTTACCAAAAAGTCTTGCATTGGTGGTTAATCATCGCTGGACTTGCAGTGTCTTTCTACAATGGATAAACTATATAAGAGTCATGCAATCCTGCCAACTATACAATTACTGTTTCCCCAAACCTTGTTAAATGCCTGAGACATTGCATTTCTAGCCCATTCCCTTGCAATATCTCAGTTTCTCATTGGAGATAATATTTACTGTGTGCCAACAGTACGGAATTCTGCTTACAAATTCCATTTAAAGTTTGCTTTCTTATACTACAACTGGCACCAGTGGTCTTAGGATCATAGGTCATATTTCCTAGGAAACAGCTTTAAAGCAGTGACTTGAATACAGTATGGGGAAGTTTATTGGGGAGTGCTCTTAGAACCCACACTTGTGAAGGAGTACATGTAAGGAAGAGGGCTGATCAGAAGGAGAAATTGAATTGTGTTACAATAGCAACAGAGACCTCAGTCAATCTCAGGGGAACTATGGATCTGGGATGTCTCTTTAGGCTTCTCTTGAATAGGGGCCAACCCTTTATAACCCCACTTGGAGTCAGGAAGGGGTACAATCTTGAGAGAGCTAACTCTCTTTGGTTGAGGGCAATTTCTGGGGACAGTCTCAACTATGAACCACATGTAGGTGACAATCCAGTTGATAGAATAAAATGTCAGTCCTGAAGGGAAATCTGGGTGAAACTCACAGAATTCACTACAACTTAATTTCTCTGTGTGTGTATTTAACTATTATTTTAATTATAAGGAGGATATTCCTTCTTAATCTTGCTATTAAGAAGATTGAAGTGTTTACATTCCATTGTCTCTAAGCTCACATGATAGAAAGTGATACATTAAAGTAAAAAGAATCATTTTAGTCACTTACACTTTCTCAATCTTGTTTTTTAAATTGCAGTAAGGAGAGATGTGTTTATTACTACATGATAAGCTTTATTTAAATGTATATTTCAATGTACGTTATGGAGAGGAGTGGGAAGATGGCAGCCAAGCCAGTCAGACTATGCGAGTCCCAGTGTGAGTGAGTGTATGGAAAATTTTGTGTACATGCTGGTGAGTGTGTGGGTGTGTGAATGGCTGACTGAGTGAGAGCTCAGGAGCAAGTGACCAGGGCTCTCCTGGTGAAGTGGCTTGTGCCACAGCTGCCTGACTTGGACTCTAGCGATTCCCAGGAGGCAGAAGATGAGTGCCATTTTTAAAAAAATCAACAAAACCCTTTCTGGGAAGAAGATGGTGTGAGGGACTGACCAAGTAGGGGCTTGTGAGCAAGTGGCCAGGGCCCTCTGGTGAAAGAGCTGGTGCTGCAGCTGCTCTGCTTGGTCCCTAGCACTTCCTGGGTTGCAGAAGCCAAGCATCATTTTTTTTTTAAGCTGACAAAAGTCTTCCTGGGAAGAAGTGGTGGGGGAGAGACTGCTGGCTCCAGGCTTTGCCTCACCACTGCAGTGCCTGACTGGACACTGGCAGCAAAAACTGTGGAGGGAGCTCAGAGGCAGAGCCCCACTGCAGAAGATGAAAGAGGTGCCCTGCCACCATCTTGAAAATGGGACAGGAAAGTGCTCTGACTTGCTAACCATGGAGCAAAACATGTGATCTCTGTGACCAGTGGATCAACTATTCGGGGGATGACCATGACACAGAGGGAGTATCCTAGAAGTACAAACTTTGGAGTTTCCTGAGGAGTGCTGAGTCTCAGGTGCCCCACCCCCTACTCTGATCTACCCACAGGACAAAGGGTATGGCCAGAAAAAGATGAGGAAGAACTCCAAAGAGATCAGGGAACAAATCCAGAGCCTGGATCAGGGAAGCATAGAGGTCAGAGCAAATATCAGAAGTGAAAGCCTCTCTCACTGACACTAAATAACAGAACTAAAGAGAAAAGAAAGAGATCTGTCACAAATGAGGAAAAGCCAACGGAAGACCACTGGTAATTTCAAGTGCAACAAAGAGAAAACTCCTAAAAAATATTGGACCTCAGAGCCCAAACAATGGAAGTCACCAACAACTTACCCCAGAATACAACAGGGATCAGGAAATGGATGGAAAAAGTGAGCAAGACTCAAGAAAGACAAGATGCAACACTGAAAAAGCTTGTAACAGAGATTTTGTACATAAAAAATTTCATCCAGGAAATAAATAACAAGATGACAAGCATGGAAAACACAATCAATCAAGCAGAGGAAAGAATCTCCGAATTGAAGACCAGTACATGGAATTAACCTGATCTGTAGAAAACATAGAAAGAAGACTCAAAAAAGAAAGAATAAAGCCTATAAGAAATGTGTGATTATATCAAGAGGCTGAACCTATGCCTGATTGGTATCCCAAACAAGAAAGGGAAATGGAGAACACCTTGGAGCAAGTATTCCAGGAGATTATCTAAGAAAAAAATTTCCCCATCTCACTAGATGTGACCAGTCAAACACAAGAGATACAGAGAACCCCCACAAGACATCAAATAAGAAGACCAACCCCTAGACACATAGTAACTTGCCTACACAAAATAGACACAAAAGAAAAACTCCTAAAGGCAGTAAGAGAGAAAGGATAGAGTACCTAACAGGGAAAATCAATCAGAATAGCAGCTTGCCTATTGGCAGAAATACTACAAGCAAGAAGGAACTGGAGCCCAATATTCAACATCCTCATAGATAAACAATTTCAACCAAGAATTTCCTACCCAGCCAGGCTCAGCTTCATCAGCTATGGAGAATTAAAATGCTTCCCAGACATCCAATCCTTAAGAGATTATGCAGCTTCCAGATCAGCTCTACAGGAGACACTTCAAAAGGTATTAAGCACAGAAGAAAGAAAAAAAAGAATGACTACACACTTCCCAAGAGCACAGAATCAACAGAGAATTCATTGCAACAGTAAATTTGCAAAAACACACATACATCAACCCCAAAACTAAAAGAAAACAAGCAAACAAACAAAGAAAAACTTTATAAGAACCTCATGGCAGAAATAAAACCATCACATTTCAATAATCAGCCTGAATATACATGGACTCAATGGTCCACTGAAAAGACACAGAATGGCAACCTGGATAAGAAACCATGACCCAATTATTTGCTGCATCCAGGAAATTCGTCTCACCACAAAGGACGCATACAAACTCAAAGTTAGAGGATTAAAAATGAACTTCCAGGCAAATGCATCACAAAAGAAGATAGGAGTCACAATCTTAATATCAGACAAAATCACCTTTAAGCTATCAAAAATTTTAAAAGGTACAAAAGGACACTACATAATGATAAAAGGTTCAATCCATCAACAAGAAATATCTAGTCTAAACATATATGCACCCAATACTGGAGCACCAGCATTTATAAAGAAACAACAAAGCAAATTAAAAAAAGATATTGTTCTGACACTATTATAGCTGGGGACTTGAATACCCCACTAAGAGCCCTAGATAGATCATCGAGGCAAAAAATCAAAAAGGAGATCAAGAACCTCAACTTGATGCTTGACCGAATAGACTATATAGATACCTACAGAATATTCCACCCAACAACCACAGAATATACATTCTACTCACCACCTCATGGAATGTACTTCAAGATCGATCACATCCTTTGCCATAAATGAAACATAAACAAATTTCATAAGGTTGAAATATTGCCATGCACCTTCTCAAACCACAGTGGAATAAAAATAAATAGCATCACCAATAAAACTTCCCCAAAGTCCACAAAGACATGGACACTAAACAGCATGATACTGAATAACTACTGGGTCAACACCAAAATCAAAACAGAAATTAAAAGATTCCTGGAAACAAATGAAAATGAAGAAGCATCTTACCAAAATCTCTTGGATGCCATGAAAATAGTTCTAAGAGGGGAAATTATATCTCCATGAACACATATCAAGAAAATGGAAACATCACAAGTTGAGAGCCTAACAAATCACCTAAGGGAGCTGGAAAGACAAGACCACCAAAACCCTAACTTTAGCAGAAGAATACAGATCACCAAAGTAAGAGTCTAAATACAGGATATAGAAGACAAAAATACCATAGAAAACATCAACAAATCAAAAAGCTGGTTCTTTGAAAGAATTAATAAGATCAATGGACCTCTAGCCAGAATGACAAAGAAAAAGAGAGAAGAAGCCCAAATAAACACAGTCAGAAATGGAAAAGATAAAATCACAACTGATCTCGAAGAAGTACAGAAGATTATCAGAGATTACTAAGCACATCTGTATAGAAACAAACTTGATAACCTAAATGAAATGGAGGACTTTCTGACATCACACAACCTCCCAAGGTGGAAACAAGAAGACATTGTGCCTCTAAATAGACCAAGAACAACCCAGGAAATTGGCTGTGACATAAGAAAACTACCTACAAAAATAAAGCCCTGGACTGGAGGCCTTCCAACAGAATTCTACAAAACATACAAGGAGGAGCTGATACCAATCCTATTGAAAGTATTCCAGGCAATTGAGAAAGATGGAATTCTCAACAACACATTTTACAAAGCTAACATCACACTGATACCCAAACCAGGTAAAGAACCAGCAAAAAAAGAGAACTACAGGCCAATATCCCTTATGAACATAGATGCAAAAATCCTCAACAAGATTCTAGCAAATTGGATCCAACGTCACATCTCAAATTTCATCCCCCATGACCAAGGAGGCTTCATCCCTAGGATGCAGGCCTGGTTCAATTCACAAGACCATAAATGTCATTAAATACATCAACAGATGTAAAAACAAGAACCACATGATTATATCATTAGATGCAGAAAAAGCTTTTGATAAAATCCAGCATCCTTTCTTGATCAAACACCTAGGTATAGAAGGGACATACCTCAAAATAGTAAGTGCCATCTACGATAAACTCACAGCTACATATTGCTAAATGGACAGAAACTGGAAACATTTCTCCTGAAAACCAAAGCAAGACAAGGCTGCTCAGTCTCACCCCTCTTGTTCAACATTGTGTTAGAAATCCTAGCTAGAGCAATTAGACAAGAGAAGGAAATCAGGGGTATCCAAAAAGGAAAAGAGGAAGTTAAGTTATCCCTCTTTGCTTACAATATGATCCTATACCTCGAAAATCCAAGAGAATATGTTAAGAACCTGCTTGCACTGATAAAGGACTTTGGCAAAGTCTCAGGGTACAAAATAAATGTGCGAAAGACAGTTGCATTCTTATACACCAACAAAAAGCAGGCGGAGAACCAAATAAAAAGCACAATCCCATTCATAATAGCCACACACACACAAAAATGAAAAATAAAATACCTCAGCATCTTCCTCACCAGAGAAGTGAAAGACCTTTACAATGAGAACTACAAAACACTGCTCAAAGAAATCCAAGAAAACACAAATAAATGGAAAAATATTTCACGTTCATGGATAGGAAGAATCAACATTTTAAAGATGTCCATCTTGCCAAAGACAATCTACAGATTCAATACAATACCCATTAAATTATCAACATCATTCTTCTCAGACCCGGAAATGACAATACAGAAATTAATATGGAAACATAAATGACCACATGTAGCCAAAACAATCCTTAGCAAAAGAAACAAAGCAGGAGGCATCACACTTTCAGACTTCAAACTTTACTATAACGCTACAATAATCAAAACAGCCTGGTATTGGTACAAGAACAGACATACAGACCTATGGAACAGGATAGAGATTCTGAAAGTAAAATCTCAATTTCTCAACCAAATCATCTTTGACAAAGCCTCCACCAAAAACCACTAAGGAGAGAGGAACCTATTCAGTAAATGTTGCTGGGAAAACAGGTTGATCACATGGAGAAGATTGAAACAGGACCCTACCTATAACCATACCCCAAAATCAACTCTAAATGGATAAAGACTTTAATGTAAAACTTCAAACTATAAGAATCTTAGAAAATGCAGAAGACACCCTTATGGAAATTAGAACTGGCAACCAATTCCTGATAAAACCCCAAGTGCCCATGCCATAAGAGAGAAGATAGACAAGTGGGACCTCATCAAACTGAAAAGTTCCTCCAAAGCAAAAGAAACCATCAAAAGAGTGGGGAGACAGCCCACAGAATGAGAAGAATATTTGCCAACTGTATATTTTGACAAAGGCCTAACATCTAGGATCTACCAGGAACTCAAATGTGCCAAAGTAAAAAAACAAAACAGCCCCATCAAAAGTGGGAAAAATACATGAATAGACACTTCTCAGAAGAAGAAATGTTGGCAGCTAACAGACACATGAAAAAGTGCTCAGCCTCACTAATCATCAGAGAAATGCAAATCAAAACCACATTGAGATACCACCTAACCCCAGTAAGAATGCCCATCATTAATAAAACAAACAACAGATGCTGGCGCAGATGCAGAGAAATGTTATGCAACCTTTTTGGAAAACAGTGTGGCGATTTCTGAAAGAACTAGAAATGGACTTTCCATATGACCCATCAGTTCTCTTGTTGGGAATATACCTGGAAGAACTCAAATCATTCTACCAAAGAGATACCTGCACATGTATGTTTATTGCAGCACTATTCACAATAGCAAAAACATGGAACCAACCATGCTACCCATTGAAACTGGCCTGCCCCCCCAAATATATATATATATATTTGGTATATATGGTACATGTATATATGTACATATATATATATGGTACATATACACAATAGAGTATTACACAGCCATAAAGAAGGACAAACATATGGGCTTTGCAGCAACTTGAACAAATTTGGAGTCTATCACACTCAGTGATCTATCACAGAAACAAAAAACAGAGTACCATATATTCTCACTCCTAAGCAAACCTTGAACAATTACCATAATACTAAAAAAATAAAAAAAGGGGACTGGCAGTAGTGGGAAACTACCAGGGGATGGGGGGTGGGATTGGCAGTTGAGGGAAACTGCTAAGGGAGGGAAGAGTACACCTCATCAGCAAGGGTAACTGCATAATGAACATTTGTATACCTAACTCTGAATTGTACCCCACATCTTTAAAATAAAAAATTTAAAGAAAGAAAGACAATAAATGAAATGTACATTATAAGCTTTATTTAAAACCAAGCAAAGATTGTTACCAGTTAACGTTAATATTTATTCTTTAGTTTTTAATAATATAAATTTTTATAAAACAAATGAATTATGAGAAAAATTCTGTAACATTTAATCTTATGCTGTCTTTTGTTTCCTCCTAATTAGGGACAACGAGGTGCTCATGGTATGCCTGGAAAACCTGGACCGATGGTAAGTTATATTACTTTCATATTAATTAATTAATTCATTTTTCCATTCATAAACATTTACAGGGCACTCACTGTGTTTCAGACACTTGGAGTAAAAAAGATGATAAACACACAGAACTTGTCTTCAAGACGGTTCTATTGAAGAAGAGAGATCTGTTAATTAGTATTCTTGTGTAATACTCTTGCTGACTATGGCAACATAGAGGAGGAAGTACCTAGGCCTACAGTGGAAGATGGATGCAAAGGAAGACTTAAAAAGGAGCAACTTTCAAGCCAAGTCTTGAAAGATAAGTATACTAAATGGGCAAGAATATAGCATAGTCCATAGGATGGATACATGAAAACCCATGTGAGCACAGAAAATGCTAGGAAGGTGAATTTTAATTGGAAGCCAGGTGTTATATCATAAAGGCAACATTTACCATGATAAAAGGTTTTTGAGCTTTTTTCCTAAAGTAGTTAATGGGAGACCATTCAGGTGTTTTAAACATACGAACATGACCAGAAAGATCATCTGCTGGTAATGCAACAGATGAGCTAAAGATGGCTACGACTAAAGGATGAGTTTGAATATTATTGACTTAAATCCAGAGAGAAATTATAGAGACGTGAGCTAAAGTTCACATTATGGTAACAGGCAGACTACTTATCAATGCGCTAAGAAACTTAGCTGTCTGGTTTAAGGCGTCTAATGGATACTTTATTTGAGATTAGAAATACAGGGAGATGAACAGGCTACTGCTTGTGGGTTTGAATTTAGGATGGGAAGAGATATGTTCCATTTTGTGATTGGATATGCCAGAGTGCAGTTCAGGATGAAAATTGGAATTGCAAACGTAGATTGGAAATTTTTAACATGCAGGCAATAAATAATCCACGGGAGTAAAAGTGTAACATGAAATGAAAAACAGCGACATTTCAAGATGTGCTAATATTTTGTGTATTGTTCTTTTTATGCCCAGTATTGACAAGGTTGTTGTATTTTGCTCTAGCGTTGCACGATTTCTCCAATTATGAAACTATAACTCTCATTTAAAGATGAAATCTAAGCATTTATTTAGCTACTAGTAGTAAGTTACAAAGGCAAAATTCTGCAGGTTGACAAATTTCTAGTATATGACTCACCTTGTTTCTGTTTCTCTTACTTGCAATAGTTCTCCCATTTTTCTAACCCCAGTTGCTCTTAATTATCTGCTGTATTTCCCAGAAGCATCTAATCTTTAGAGGTGACTCAGAAATCAATTCTACTGGTTCCATAGTATCATCAATAATGATTTTGCTCTAAGACAAAAAGTAGTTTTATAATATATGAATGTATTTACAAATATTTTCCATAGCCATTTTTTCCCTAAAGAATTTTATAGTAATTGAGCACAAAGTTATGAATGGAAATGCTCTTAACTAAGTAGCTCATGGAACAATCTTATCTTGTAGAAAACAGCAAAAGTTGAGTCAATCTCCACAATGCAAATTGTGCTAATAAAACACCAAGGAAAGAAAATCTTAAGGGAGAAAAAGAGTGTTGTAGAGAATATTCATAATTAACATGGGCCAATATTGAAAAAAAAAGTAAAGCTATTCATTTTTCCCATATGCCAAAAGTAAAATAGAATTATAGCAATTGAAGTTATATGCCCCAAGGATCTTTTTTCTTTTGTTGCTCATAAAGAGGAAACAAAATGTAGGATAAAAAAAAGAAGTATACTTTGAACATGCTTTTATTATTTCAAAACTGATTAAATAAAATACAATCCTCAAAGAAGTAGGTAACCTAGAATGAAATCTCTTTTATACATATCATTTCTTTTAATTCTAGCCTTTAGATTTTTAAATTAATGGTTTAAATGCTTTGCATGTGTTCCCAAATGTAGACTACTGTAAATATCTATTTATTATTGCCTTAAAAAGAAAATCACTGTAAAACAGTCAAATGATTCCTTTTTTTTTTTTTAATTTATCGATGTTTTTAATTTTGATATTGTGGGGTACCAGTCAGATGATTCTTAAGCATCATTATCATAAAATGAAGTTCTAGATTTTGGTAAAAAATGTAACTTTCTAAAAACAATCTTTATTACTTGGTTAACACAAAGAAAGTACATCTCTCAAGAGGTAATTGTTTCAAACAATTTGCTTTTATGACTGACTTAATCTCATATGCTATAACTGGTTAACCCAATTATCACATTTAATAACATTGGATATATTTTTTAGCACTACTTTAGATCAATGTTGAAGGGTACTTCTAATAAAATTGCACTATTATCTTTGTGATCGTGAAGTACAAAGCAAATTATTCTTGTGTTATATGTCAAAATACAAAATGATGCCAAAAGATAAAAATGTCCTAATTAAATACATGTCTGATTACTTTTCTGGTTTCTTTTAATAGGGTCCTCTTGGGATACCTGGCTCTTCTGGTTTTCCAGGAAATCCTGGAATGAAGGTAAGATGTTAATACATAGTATTTAACTCTCCTTGATTACATGAGTCCCAAAGTAAAGAATGACATTTCATTAACTGAAGAGTATGGAAGTTACTCTTAACGAAGGAAAGGGCCTAGAGTATGTTCATTGTCCACTGTGATAGGGAAAAAAGTAAACAAAAAATGAAATTACCTATGTAATGTGCAATTAAAGGAGAATGACTTATAATCAGATGACTATAATATCAAAGAATCTGTTGTGTTAGGACTCTAATGCCAGACAATTGAAACAGCTCCAAGGAATAAGTGCATTAAACTGAGTTGGAACCTGTTCTTAGATAAAGCGTATGGGTGTAAAAAACAAAAGAATGTTCTAAACAATAGGAGGTTAAAATAAATCAGAGCTTGTAGAAAGGCTGCTCTTTCACGCAATGCTGGCCATCCCTTTGCACCCACCCCTCACCAATTCTACACAGCTGTTAAAGGAGTGGACAGGTAGGAGATTTGGCTTTCCATATGGGAAGGGATTAAAGTATTCTGCTGGGATGATTTACATTTGTAGTGAGTCACAGTGTGTTTTTTCTCTCAGCTCTTTGAGATAAATTCAATGAGTGCAGTAGGAGAATATTAAGATTATATTAGCTAAACTAGTGAATTAATTCAGAACACTGATTTCAAACTTTAAAAAACACATTTGATTACTGCCCCACATCCAGTTTCCCTCTGGCAATAGTATTTTCTTCATCTTGAAGAAGAGATTAACTCAGAAAATTCTACTGTACAAAGGTGACTGTGGCCACAGGCAGTCACTTGACCTCTCTAAAGCTTGTTTTCTCAGGAAATTTTGTTGAGGATTAAGTGAGATAATCTATGTAAATCCTTAGCATAGCTCCTGATGCAGAGGACATCTTCAATATAGGTTCATGTTTATTATTTGTAGTGCTACTCAAATTGGATTTAATCATAGAAACAAATCCTAAATTAAACAGGTTTGTAGCTGGCATTAAAACTCTTTGAAATGTGAGCAGCATGAAATCAAATTATCCCTCTGCTACTTTGAAACCATGTCTTAAGTCATGTGAAATGGTGCTTTCACTGAGAACTCAATGTGAACTCAAGTGGTGGGATCTTCTTGGGTCCCCTTCTGAATTTGATCTGCTTCCTGAGGTCCTAATCTCACTTCTACTGATTCTTGCTCAAAACTCCACATATGCCCCAATCAAAATATGAAAAATCCCTTTCCTCTTAATGTGAGACACTTCACTCCCAAACTGAGTTTGGGTTAGAGAATTTTGGTTAGAAAATTAAGGAAGGAATACTCGCAAAGCCTAGTACTACGAATTAGCAGCATGGGGTTTTTCGTCTAACTGTGGTTTCCAGTTAAATCTCTTTGCCATTCATAGTTTATACAACCCTTCACCCTAGACACTTCCTTCTTCTCCTGGGTTTTTGTAGGACTGGTTGTTGGCTACTGAAAGCCACTTAATAAAACTCAAACATTTAGTGAAACTGTTTCTGTTAGAAATTTTCTGTCTTTGCTTCCCTGCCTTTTCCTCATCACAAAATTTTTGGGTTTTTTTTTTTTTTTTTAACCAGAATTCTATTCTTCCAGTAAGGTTCTACCATGGTCTCTGGCTCTCTGGATGAAGAATAAACTTCCACATCCAGTTCTACGCACTTCAATACCGATGAGCCTTCTATTGTTTAGAATTTTAGTTTTCTAGGTCTCTCTAGGATTAGATCCATGTAGTTACGTAATAAGCCAGATAAAATACAGCAACCAAATTGTTTGAATTTCAGATAAACAAATAATACATTTTTAGTATAAATATGTCCCAAATGTTGCTTGGGAAAAATATATACTAAAAGTGATTTTTTAAAAAAATGTGAATTAAAACTCAGTTAAGCATCCTGCATTTGGATTAAATAGACAAACTCACTATCTTTGCTTGGAATAAAGACAGATGTTAGGTTACCTGGACCACTTAACTGTGCTTTTTAAAAATTATTTTAAAATTCCTGTCTGGTAGAATGCGGTGGCTCAAGCCTATAATACTAGCACTTTGGGAGGCAAAGATGGGTGGATTGCTTGAGCCCAAGAGACTGAGATTAGTCTGGACAACATAGTGAAACCTCACCTCTACAAAAAGCAAACAAAAAAACAAGCAAATAGACAAATAAACAAATTGTCTGGGAATGGTGGCATACGCCTAGTCCCAGCTACTCAAGATGCTAAGAGGAAAGGATCACTTGAGTCCAGGGAGTGGAGGCTGCTATGAACCATGATGATGCCACTGTATTCCACTTGGTGACAGAGTGAGACCTCCAACACACACACACACACACACACACACACACACACACACACACACACGCAAAATCCTATCAAATAAGTTTTTTTTTTTAAATTCAAAAATAGGTGGGGTTTTGCTTATATATTGTCAAAAGTTGTTAAGACATTTGTAAGCTCCAATGTTTTCCACTTTTCTGAATAAATGTTTTCTTGAAGGTTAATGGAATTGAGTTTTTATAAGTTAAAGTATGTTTTATACTAAGAAATATAATTTGCAATATTTCTTATGTAGCAAGGAAACTCTCTTGTTCGGTAAGAATGGTATACAATTTTATATGAACTGCTTTCGCAGTGAGTCTCACAAATTTGAAAAACTATTGTATGAATCTTACAGCATTTTAGCTGATATGGGTTGTTTTAGAAACATTAGGAAATAACTTGCTGTATGCTCTGATGATTGCCTCAAGCTTTAATTGTTGCAGTGCATCGCTAGACTTAAAGACGGTCTCTGCAGATTAGACACAACTTCTGCAAGCACAGTGAATCTCTCTCATTTTATTTGTGTGGTTTACAGAGTCTCAATGTACTTCTGCTATTTCCATTTATACAAAAATGGGTTTGAAAACCTGAATATTTATAAGAACATATTAAACGTAAATTGTAGGTATAAAATTATCTACTCTAGTTCTTTGAGTAATTTGGTGTGCCTGTTGTAGAAATCTCCCTAGTTTTTTTGTTATAAATCTAGATTCTCTTAAATATTAAATATATAATAAGTAAAACATTCTGATGGATGTGGTTTTAAAAAAAATCCAGATTTTGTGGGAATTCAGAGGGAAAACATAAGCGAACCTGACAGATGTATAGCACTTTTATTACTAGAGATTGGGATATGGAGAATATTCCTAGTGAAGAGGCCACCAGCATCATCCTATAAGAAGGAGGTGGGCAACCTTAAACTAGGTTGGCATGCTTCCTGATAAACCTCTTGGTTCTCTTAGCCCCTTTAAATGTTTTGGGTTTAAATGTTTGGGTTTAAATGTTGGGTTTAAAATGTAAAACTCCAAATAGGCGGTCAACTTTGTACAATGTCACTCTAGGATTTTTCTCAAATTAACCTATCCCTTTGCACCCTTTTAGGGGGAAGCAGGTCCTACTGGGGCACGAGGCCCTGAAGGTCCTCAGGGACAGAGAGGTGAAACTGGGCCGCCGGGTCCAGTTGGCTCTCAAGGTCTTCCTGTAAGTTCCTAGCACATCTGAGGACTAGACATATGTCTAACCCAGAAAGCTAGATATATTTTACAACATCAGAACAAATGCAACTTATTTTTTACTGATACATAATACTAGTACATGTTTATGTGGGACATGTCATATTTTGATGTATGCATATGATATGCAATGATCAGGTCAGGGTATTTATAATATTTATTACCTCAAGTTTTATTTCTATGTGTTGGAAACTTTTAAAATCTTCTCTTCTAGCTATTTTGAATTACACAATTTTCTATACTCTCTTTGAATTCTGAATGAATGTGAAAAAACTAATGAAAAAACACATTTTCCTGTCAACTCTGCATGTTTTGCCTATTTTATGTAAAAGAGAATAAGCTAAAGACATGAGTTTTATGACATAAGGGTGGCTAATTATAAACAATTACCTCCTCTTGAAAGATGCCTGGATTGCTGAGTACTGTCCTATATGTGCCTAAATATAGCTTAATACTTTGTAAACTTTTGTGTACCTTTTAGGGTGCAATAGGAACTGATGGTACGCCTGGTGCCAAAGGCCCAACGGTGAGTACGGCATTTATGCCACGTGAAGTTCAAATAGATGTGATCCTTGAGATGTTGATTCTAGACTGCTACCTATGCCTCTGCTCATCACATCACTTTTGCTCTCTGATAGGGCTCTCCAGGTACTTCTGGCCCTCCTGGCTTGGCAGGACCACCTGGATCTCCAGGACCTCAGGGTAGCACTGGACCTCAGGGAATTAGAGGCCAATCGGTAAAGTCCTTTGAAAAAACTATCATCTTTTAAAATATAATCCAACTAAGAGTGCCAAGAGTAATAACATGTAATGCTATGCAAAGAAGCATAGATAATGTGATTTATCCAAATGAGGGAATGAAGACAGAAGTTTTTATAAAGCAAAGCCAAAAGATAATGTACAGTTTAGATGTTAAATTCTAAGTGGAGCATTATTACAGTATGTTAAATTTTAGTGCTCTTTTATTTAAAAATAATAAAGTAATAACTTTATGGTCCACTTCATATAGTTTATGAATAGTTAAATAATATATGTTATGGAAATATTTTGCAAACCAGTGTGAGGAAATATGGAGGTTTAACAGGGATTTATAATGCCAATTGGGCTAAAAATTGGTTCAATAGCTATTTCTTGAGAGTTATTCTTGAAGAGTTGTTTCAATTCATATTGAATGAGTTTACTTATTTTGCAGCAATTATTTATTAGCAAAAATATTTTGATGAACCCATAAGAAATAAACACATTGAGAAATTGTGCTTATATAGCTTTTAGCTTGGCATATAAGAATACGTATTCAAACACATATTTTAGATTCTGTTCCAAGTAATGTGGTCACACTGATAAATCCTTTATAAGTGTCAGTGACAGAATTGTTAAAAAAATAAAAAAAGAACATTGCTGATATGTCACATTTGATTTTACCATGTTCTGAATTTAGCAATCTGATTCCTGCAACATAAACTACAACTGGTGTTTAAAGACAGAAACACACAAAACCCCAGAGTACTTTATAGATGAAATGCCCTATTTGAAATTGCCAAATTCTCAATAAATAGAACATAATTACACAATTATTTTGATTCTGGGTGAACAAATCTATATCCTGAAATACAGCCTAAGTAGATTTATCTGGAGAAGTTGTCATTGTTATTTCTAATTTTAATCATCAAATTGAACATAATTGAATAATTCTAGTTATTCTACTAAATAATACAAAAACAATTTAAAAAATAAATCTTTTTACGACTACTATGAAATAAACCACTACCGAATTATATTGAATGTTATTAAAATGTACACACATTCAACAAAATTTGAAAATTTAAAAAAGGTGTTCAATCAGTAAGATTTAATACAGACTCAACTGCAGATAATTTTTAAGGCTTATTTATCGTGATTAATTAGGGCAGTTTGGATTGACTAAATGTCCAAGTTTTTACAACTATCAATATTTTTGTTTTAGGGTGATCCGGGAGTTCCAGGTTTCAAAGGAGAGGCTGGCCCAAAAGGGGAACCAGTAAGACTTTGTTATTTTTTTAAAAGATAAGAACACAAATATTATTTACTATACTTTTTAAAGTAACAGCAATGATAATTACAATAGCTTGGGATGAAAATAGTTTGTTTCATATACTCTAAGATCTGTGACTGACTTCATTGAATGAGTCTTCCAACTATAAATCCCTTGTCGAATGGAATTTTCTGGTAACTGTCCTTTTGTTTTTAACAGGGGCCCCATGGTATTCAGGGCCCAATAGGCCCACCTGGTGAAGAAGGCAAAAGAGGTCCCCGAGGTGATCCTGGAACAGTTGGTCCTCCAGGACCAGTCGGAGAAAGGGTAAAATTTGAACAATAAAATACATTCTTATAGTTGTGGGGAATTATATGAGTAAGTTTTGGAATAGTAAGGAAAACTGGAACCGTTGAGAGAAATACTTCCAGTTGCCTCGCACAGCTCAGTACAGTCATCAGCAAGCAAAATGAGGCAACTGTTCAATCATTCTTCATTCATTAATTCAACAAACATTGACTGAATCACTACTCTATGCCAGTTTGAGCTACTTGTGTTTGAGATGCATTTGTGAATGTCTATGGTCCTGGTCCACAGTGGGGAGGTGAACAATAAACAAGACAACAGGTAAATAAAAACATATTTATGCATTTTAATAAGTGTCACATAAATTTTAAAATAATAGGGTGACATGTTGGAGGGTAACTATGAGTTTATGGTAGTGGTGTAATGTCTGATTAGTTGACTAGGAAATAGGGTGTTCTGAGAAGATAGCATTTTAGCTGAGACCTGAAGATGAGCATGAGCCAGGAAGATAATTAGCAGAGGAAAAAGCAAATGCAAAGCCAGAAGGCCAGAAAGGACATGGTGATTTTAAAGAGCAGAGGAGATGGAGTTTAATAAAATGAGTCTGAAAAGAATAATAATCTCACTTCTGTGTAGAGCTTCGGAGAAAGCAAAGGACTTCACACACAAGCCATCATTAACGCATGTTATTATTAACATTTGATTGCTGTCGATGGGGCCTTTGCCTCTCCTAGCTATATGTCAGTTTTTCTTTGTTTAATTTTACAAGAAATTGTTAAGAGTATTTCTTGATTTGAAGAATTATTTGGGTCAGTACTTATACATTCTTCAAATTTTAAATGTATTCCATCTTGTTAGATTTTTTTCATATGCATATTTATTGCTGTGTTGGCTTGAAACTTTGCAGTGCTAAAAATAAAAATTAGCTATTCAGTATTATAAAAATATCAACAAAAATTAAGAATCTTATGTTGGTCCTTGTAGGGTGCCCCTGGCAATCGTGGTTTTCCAGGGTCTGATGGTTTACCTGGACCAAAGGTAAGATTACCCATTAATGTTGACACGCATGTGGGTGGTGCTCCAGAAAATGACCTTTTTCAGCATGGCGATATAGCTGTGGCTCATGTGGATTCAGACCCAGAAGGGAGGTGAACCTAGATCTTAGACCTAACCTTAAGTGTGTAATCTTTGCATTAAGAAGTGTAGGGGGCCAGGTGTGGTAGCTCACACCTATAATCCCAGCTTTATGAGAGGCCAAGGCAGGAGAATCACTTGAACCTAGAAGCTTGAGACTAGCTTGGGCAGCATAGCAAGACCTTGCCTCTACGGAAAATCAAAAAATTAGCTGGGTGTGGTGGTGTAAACCAGTAGTTTCAGATACTTTGAGATGGTGAGGTGGAAGATCTCCTGAGCCCAGGATGTCAAGGCTGCAGTGAGCCATGATCGT
Organism: Carlito syrichta; assembly: GCF_000164805.1. NCBI lineage: Eukaryota > Metazoa > Chordata > Mammalia > Primates > Tarsiidae > Carlito > Carlito syrichta. The sequence continues at coordinate 145,389 of NW_007249887.1, read as the reverse complement.
GCCACTACACTCCAGCCTGGCAAGAGGTAGACACTGACTCAAAAAAAAGGAGAGGGAGAGAGAGAGAGAGAAGAGAAGAGAAGAGAAGAGAAGAGAGGAGAGAAGCAGAGAGAAGAAGAGAGGAGAAGAGAGGAGAAGAGAGGAGAAGAGAGGAGGAGGAGGAGGAGAGGAGAAGAGGAAGAGGAAGAGGAAGGAGGAGGAGGAGGAGGAGGAGGAGAAGAAAGAAGGATGATAGTTGCAGGAACATGGAAACTTGTTTTCAGATGTTTCAATGTATAGTCCTTTAGTTGGGAATTTAGACTCTTTATATTCTGTTTTTCTTAAATCTAAATTATTGGAATGAGGCCATAAATACAACTTTAATTAATTAATGGTTAAAAACTACTGTTATTCAAGGAATCCAAATTAGAACAAAATGTGAGTGACATTGTTTTCAAATAAGTCCTTGTAGCTTCTTAGACAAAATATTTGTATGTTAAATTAGAGCCCTGTTTTGTAAAACAAGAATTTTGTTTGTGCTTGCTCTTGTTTCCCTGTATTCTTTCTTCCTTCTGACAAGCCTACTTTGTTTGGCAGGGTGCTCAAGGAGAGCGGGGTCCTGTGGGTTCTTCAGGACCCAAAGGAGGCCAGGGGGACCCAGGACGTCCAGGAGAACCTGGGCTTCCAGGTGCTCGGGTAAGAACACAGATGTTGTTTGCTACGTCAACTTAGAAAAATGCTCCCGAGCATTCACTGAAGGTTTAATTTGCTTTCACAACTTGGAACATTTCTTAGTTTTTGTGGTTTTGACCTGATTAATTATTTTTTAAATACTGATTTATGTCTGTCATATATAAAAATACAGTAACTTCTAGTCTCTCTTTCTCAAAGGAGTATGTATTAATAGTTTTATATGTTTGCTAGCTTTTGTAATTTCTCTTTACTAACTAGCAAGTAAACAAAAACTCTTGGCAAAGAATTTCTGGTTTGAAAATTTATTTGAACTATGGAATTGGCCTTCAGTTGTCAATAATGCAACACTATTTTTACTCTTTATAATCTTTAATTTCAGATCAGCAACACACTAACAGTTGCTTTTCATTTTCAGGGTCTGACAGGAAATCCTGGTGTTCAAGGTCCTGAAGGAAAACTTGGACCTTTGGTAAGTAATTGAAATTAAAGTCCACCACCACTAGTATTTTTCAATAGACATGCAACTTACGTGATATTTATTTGAAGTTAATGTTTTTTTTTTTATCATGTTGATACTGACCATGCTTTCATATTTTAAATGCTGCTGGAAACAAATTCTTAGGAACTGTGTATTTTTACGTTGATCAAAATATCTATCAAATTTTATTGAAATCATTGTTTGAGATTTTAGTTGCTTTCCTGACATTGTGAAACAGTTTAAATGATATATATATTTAATATTAGTGAACTATGTCTATTAGTAGTATTCTTATTTCTTGATATCCTTCTGATTCTATAAGACATACGTGGGTATGAATTTTTATAGTTTATATATTCTAAGATAGTCCCTTATCCTGCGGTGTGAAATAGAGGTCCTGAATTTTCTTTTTTCTTTTTTTTTGAGTCGGAGTCTCACTCTGTCGCCCAGATTGGAGTGCAGTGGCCACTCCCGGCCACCGCAGCCTCGACCTGCTGGGCTCCGGCGATCCTTCCGCCTCAGCCTTCAGAGTAGCCGGAATTACAGGCGCGCGCTACCACGCCCGGCTGGTTTTTGGATTTATGGTAGAGATGAGGTCTCGCCTGCCCAGGCGGGTCGCGAACCCGCGGGCTCAGGCAATCCACTCACCTCAGCCTCCCAAAGGCGCGCGATTACAGGCTGAGCCACCGAGCCCGGCGAGGTCCTGAATTTTCATTTTCAAAACCAGAGTAAATGAAAGAAGAGAGAAAGATTTCTCTCATTAACTTGCAGGTGTCAGGAAACGTGACAAGGAAGCTTATATATACAATAAAAATAAAATCAGTGTTCTAAATACTCAAAATACTTCAGTGTTTTTTAAAACAAAACAATCCAACTGTTCTGATGCATTACGACAAAAATGTAGGATAATTTAAAATTTATATAACATTATAGTAAGCACAGGCAAGTGACAATTTGGGTGATGCAATACTTAGAAAGAACTTATGTGAAACTTACATGGCTCCCAATTCCATAGGGTGCTCCAGGGGAGGATGGTCGTCCAGGACCTCCAGGCTCCATAGGAATCAGAGGGCAGCCCGGGAGTATGGGTCTTCCGGGCCCCAAAGGTAGCAGTGTGAGTACCCTGTATGATGTGTTTGCCATCTCCTTGTGATCCCCCTTTAAAACAGTTATGTTTTTGGCACATTGATTGAATTTTAGAATAGCTTCATTTTTTCTTTAGGGTGACCCTGGAAAACCTGGAGAAGCCGGAAATGCTGGTGTTCCTGGGCAAAGGGTAAATATACATTTTCTGCTAAATAATATATATTATATTGCATCTTATTACTATAATATATTACTTATATATTAAATATGTTTCATATGTTTCACATTAACATTAATAGATTATTAATACAATATTTATCATATTTAAGATTTAGTATGAATCTTTCATATATGTATATATATATGAAACTGTCCAAATTCTCATGGCCTCACCTCACAAATTATCTCTATGTGATACTAGGGAGCTCCTGGAAAAGATGGTGAAGTTGGTCCTTCTGGTCCTGTGGGCCCCCCGGTACGTGGTCTTTTAACAAGAATGTATATACATTGCATTTTTAAATGATATTTGTTCCAGACTTATTACCAAGTTTCAGGGAAAGTGAATAATAATGTATAAGATTGAAGAATCTCAGTTGTCTTTTCTTTTGATTCCTGTCATGTGTTGTCTTTTGCCTTTTAAAATATAATGATTGGTCTTTTCATTTTAAGCCTCTTTAAACGTCTAATGGCAAAGATCTCATTGTCTTTATATGCTATAATCAAAGAGTATTATAGCTGAGAAAAATAGTGTTTTACCGATAAATATTTTGTAGTGTATTTTATTTATTAAGGCACTGAATTATACCTACCTTCTTTGAATAGTATATCTTATACAAATTTATTTAAGCTAATTTTTGAGGAGATAAAAGGAATAATATTTATCATTTGAGGTTATTTATAAATCATCCAAGGATTTAAAAATTAAGTGTTTATCAAATATTTTGGCATTTTTATTTGTTTTGGGGTGGAGTAGTTTAAATAGCTCTCTAAAATGGCAGCTCTGTTTTTAGTCATTCTAGTTGTGAAATCTTAATACTTCTTATGATACTTAGAAATAAACTACAATAGAAATATTACCCTTTTAGATTAGATCTACAAAAGTAGTGGGCTTTTTTGTATTTAGTTCATCCAATTTCACCATAATTTTTATGGTTGGCTCCAGACATTTTGTGTTTGCATCAAAAAATAAATACATATCATCAGTTGCTTTACTGCCTTTAGGAGATGTTTTCTCACCTGCAGAGATTTCAAACAATATCATTAGGTGACTTTTACTATTAGTTTATTACCTGACCAAACTGAAAAACCCACGATTGAAAGAAATGTCAACACTTCTAGATGTAAAGTTCGGAGTGTATTCATGATTTTCTTTCCTTCACGACAGGGTCTAGCTGGAGAAAGAGGAGAACAGGGGCCCCCAGGCCCCACTGGCTTCCAGGTAGACATGAATTCAGTTTTCTACTTCTTCTTTCACTGACTAACATGCTTTTATAAACTATAAAAAGATTTGATTACACGATGTGAAATTCCACAATTTTCAAAGAAGTCATCCCTCTCTTAGTTAAGATGGATATTTGTATAAAATCAAATTTTTTTCCCAAAGAAAATGAAAACTTCTCCCCCAAAACTGATCAAAACTATTAACAAACCAAATTAAAAATAATAAAAAGATGTTAGGAATAAAATGCTTTGGATATCTCAACAAAGTTTATTCATCTATTTTAATAATCTGGTTTTATTGGCACAGGGACTAAAATATTTTATTGAACAGATTTTCATGGTTTATCTATATATATTGAGATGTACATTATTTAGTAGAAGAAATAATCATAATTTGTGAAAAAACTTTCAGAACTGACTTTCAATTATATTCTAGCTATCTAAAATATTGTTCTCAGACCATAGAAACTCTATAAATAGAAGAACTTCCTGTTGTTGTTCTCTTTATTGCTAAGTGGTGTGCCAATTAAAATCTAACCCTATAAATGTGATTAGCTGTGGTTTTTAGAAGTAGTTTGTTTCATGTTTCTGAGCAATATCTTTTGCTTAAACTTTTGCTTAACTTGTTTGAACAAATATTTTGCTTGAAAATATTGTCTTGGAGACTCCATGAATTATAAAAGGTAAACTGTTAGTACTGGTAGCCTATTAAATTTTCACAGACATTTATTGTCCTACTTCTGTTTTAGGGGCTTCCTGGTCCTCCAGGGCCTCCGGGGGAAGGTGGAAAGCCAGGTGATCAGGTAAGTGTTTAAATAATAATAATAATAATAATAATAATAATAGCAACATACTTCAAATTCTTGGCTCATAATATCATTTAAAATGTGTGAGCCTCTGTTCTGGATTTCTTTGATCTTCAAAACAACCCTATGTCCTATTATGTCTATTTTATAGATGAGGAAAATTAAGGATACAGTAACTTTACCAGTCTCACACAGCTGATATGACTTGAACCCAGGATATCTGCTTCCCAAGGCTGTGTTCTTAATAACTAAATATCTTTCCATAATGATAGAGGTTTACCAGAATATTTATGTATAGATACTAACCATTTTATTTCTGTCTTTTTTTTTAAATCAATATTTTTAAATTTTAATATTGTGGGGTACAGTTAAGGGTTAGGTATACAGATATGCTTCATTCAGGCATCCTTGTTGATAAGGGGTGTCTCCCCGTCCCCTGATAGATGTTGGCTACAGTTAATCCCACTGCCCTCCCCTCCCCATAGTTTCCCACCACTGTCAATTCTTTTCTTATAGTATTTACGATAGATGTTCAAGGTCCACTATATGAGTGAGAACATGTGATACTCAAATCTTTGTTTCTGTGAGAGATCACTCAGTATTATAGGCTCTAGTTCCATCCAGGTTGCTACGAAATTCACAATTTTGTTCTTTTTCATGGCTGCATAGTATTCCATCATGTATATGTACCACATTTTGTTAATCCAGTCCTCTTTTGATGGACAGAATGGTTGCTTCCAGGTTCTTGCTATTGTGAACAATGCTGCGATAAATATGTGTGTAGGTATCTTTTTTATAGAGTGATTTGAGTTCTTCAGGGTATATTCCCAGTAGGGGGATTACGGGGTCGTATGGGAGGTCGACACTTACAGTTTTTAGGAAACACCATACTGTTTTCCACAGAGGTTGCACTAGTTTGCACTCCCACCAACAGTGTAGAAGTGTTCCCTTTTCACCACACCCTCTCCAGCAACTGTTATTTTTTGAGTTATTGATAATTGCCCTTCTGACTGGAGTTAGGTGTTATCTCAGTGTGGTTTTGATTTGCATTTCCTTGATGATTAGTGTGGTTGAACATTTCTTCATGGGTCTATTGGCTGCTCAGATGTCTTCCTTTGAGAAGTGTCTGTTCATATCTTTTGCCCACTTTAAAATGGGGTTGTTTGTTTTTTTTCTTTTCAGCACGTTTGAGTTCCTTGTAGATCCAAGATGTTAAGCCTTTGTCAGACCTGGAGTTGGCAAATACTTTTTCCCAGTCTGTGGGCTGTCTCCCTGCTCTCTTGATGGTTTCTTTGGCTTTGCAGAAGCTTGTCAGTTTAATGAGGTCCCACTTGCCTATCTTATCTCTTATGGCCTGTGGGTTTTGGGTTTTGTTCAGGAATTGGATGCCAGTTCCAATTTCCATAAGGGTGTGTCCTGCATTTTCTAAGGTTCTTATGGTTTGAGGTTTTACATTTAGGTCTCTGATCCATTTAGAGTTCATTTTTGTGAATGGAGATAGATAGGGGGCTTATTTGAGTCTTCTGCATGCAGTCAGCCAGTTTTCCCAGCACCTTTTACTGAATAGGTTCTCCTCTCCCCAGTGGCAGGTGATGGAGGCTTTGTTGAAGATGAATTGGTTGAGAAATTGAGGTTTTGCTTCTGGAATCTCAATTCTATTCCATTGGTCTATATGCCTGTTCCTGTACCAATACCAAGCTGTTTTGATGATTGTAGCTTTATAGTAAAGTTTGAAGTCTGGTAGTGTGATACCTCCTGCTTTGTTTTTTTTTTTCTTGCTGAGGATTGTTCTGGCTATTCTTGGTCATTTGTGTTTCCATATGAATTCCTGTATTGTTTTTTCTATCTCTGAGAAGAATATTGCTGGTAGTTTGATGGGTATTGCATTAAATTTGTAGATTGCCTTGGGTAGAACGGACATCTTTATAATTTTGATTCTTCCAATCCATGAGCAGGGATATTTTTCCACTTGTTTGTGTCATCCTTGATTTCTTTGAGCAGTGTTTTATAGTTTTCATTATAAAGGTCTTTCACATTTCTGGTTAGGAAAATGCCAAGGTATTTCATTTTTTTTGTGGCTATTGTGAATGGGATTGTGTTTTTTATTTGGGTTTCTGTTTGTTTATTATTGGTGTAAAGAAATGTGATTGTCTTTTGCACATTTATTTTATACCCTGAGACTTTGCCAAAGTCCTTTATCAGTGCAAGGAGGCTTTTGACAGATTCTCTTGGGTTTTCAAGGCACACAATCATGTCGTCAGCAAAGAGGGATAACTTGACTTCCTCTTTTCCTATTTGGATACCCCTGATCACCTTCTCTTTTCTGATTACTCTAGCTAGGACTTCCAATACTATATTGAACAGGAGGGGAGAGAGTGGGCATCCTTGTCTTGTTCCAGTTTTCAGGGAAACGGTTCCAATTTTTGTCTGTTTAGGAGTATGCTAGCTGTGGGTTTCTCGTAGATGGTTTTTACTATTTTGAGGTATGTTTCATGTATGCTTAGGTGTTCTAGGGTTTTTATCAGGAAGGGGTGCTGGATTTTATCATAGCCTTTTCTGCATCTAATGATGTAATCATGTGGTTTTTGTTTTGATGTCTGTTAATGTATTTAATTACATTTATTGTCTTGCGAATGTTGAACCAGTCTTGCGTTCCAGGGATGAAGCCTACTTGGTCATGATGGATGATTTTTGAGATGTGTTGTTGAGTCCGGTTTTGCTAGGATCTTGTTGAAATTTTGGCATCCATGTTCATCAAAGATATTGGCCTGTAGTTCTCTTTCTTTGTTGGGTCTTTACCTGGCTTGGGTATCAATGTGATGTTAGCTTTATAGAATGATTTGGGGAGGGTTCCATCTTTCGTAATCACCTGGAATACTTTCAGCAGGATTGGTATAAGCTCCTCCTTAAATGTCTTACAGAATTCTGCTGGAAAGCCATCTGGTCCAGGGCTTTTTTTTGCAGGTAGTTTTCTTATTACATAGTCAATTTCCTTGATAGTTATTGGTCTATTTAGGGTCTCGATTTCTTCTTGTTTCAACCTAGGCAGGTTGTGTGATATCAGAAAGTCTTCCATTTCCTTAAGGTTTTCCAGTTTGTTTCCATACAAGTGTACATAGTAGTCTCTAATGATCTTTTGTATTTCTTCAGGGTCAGATGTGACTTCATCTTTTGTGTTCCTGATTATATTTATTTGGACATTTTCTCTTTTTTTGGGTCAGTCTAGCTAAGGGACCATCGATCTTGTTTATCCTTTCAAAGAACCAGCTTTTTGTTTCATTGATTTTTTTGTATTATCTTTTTTGTCTTCTATGTCCCAGATTTGGGCTTTTATTTTGGTGATATGGATTCTTCTGCTGCAGTTAGGGTTTTGGTGGTCTTGCTTTTCCAGCTTCCTAAGGTGACTTGTTATGTTGTTGATTTGTGTTCCTTCCATTTTCTTCATGTGCGTTTGTAGGGATATGAATTCCCCTCTTACTCCAGCTTTCATGGCATCCCAGAGATTTTGGTAAGATGTCTCTTCATTTTCATTTGTTTCCAGGTATCTTTTAATCTCTGTTTTGATTTCATTGTTGACCCAGGAGTTGTTTAGCATCATACTGTTTAGTGGCTATGTCTTTGTGGGTTTGGGGAGAAGCCTGTTGGTGTTGATGTTTATTTTTATTCCACTGTGGTCTGAGAAGGCATGACAAAATTTTGATCTTTTGAAATTTGTTTATGCTTGATTTATGGCCAAGGATGTGGTCGATCTTAGAGTATGTTCCATGTGGTACTGAGTAGAATGTATATTCTGTGGTCATTGGGTGGAGTGTTCTATAGGTATCAATGAATTCCATTTGGTCAAGAGTCACATTTAGGTTCTGAATCTCATTGCTGATATTTTTGTCCTAATGATCTGTTTAGGTAAATGAGTGGGGTATTAAAGTCCCCAGTTATGTTGGTGTTAGAGTCAATATCTTTCTTTAGTTTTCCTAGAAGCTGCTTTATGAAAGTTGGCACTCCTATGTTGGGTGCATATATGTTTAGGATAGATATTTCTTATTGATGGAGTGAACCTTTTATCATTATGTAGTGGCCTTCTGTATCTTTTAAAATTTTTGATAGTTTAAATGGTATTTTGTCTGAAATTAGGATCACAACTCCTCCTTTCTTCTGTGTTCCATTAGCCTGAAAATTTGTTTCCCATCCTCTTACTTTGAGTCTGTGTGTGTCTTTTCTAGTGAGATGGGTCTCTTAAAGGCAGTATATTGTTGCCTGGTGATATTTTATCAATTTTGCCATTCTATGTCTTTTTAGTGGTGCATTTAGTTCATTCACATTCAGGCTAATTATTGAAATGTGAAAGTTCATCCCTATCATAGAGTTCTTATAGAGTTGTTGTTCTTCCACTTGGTTTTTTGTCTTTCTTTTGGTTTTGAGGTTGGTTCATGTGTTTTATTTTTTTTCCTGTACTCTTGTGAAGAACGTTGTTCTTTTTTCCTTTTCTTCTGTGTTTAGTACTTTCTTAAGCGTTTAATGTAGAGGTGGTCTGGTGGCAACGTAAGTTCTTAGGGATTGGATATCTGGGAAAAATTTTAATTCTTTCTCGCTGATGAAGCTTAGCTTGGCTGGGTGGGTTATTCTTGGCTTAAATTGTTTATCTTTTAGGACTTTGAAATAGGGCTCCAAGCTCTCCTAGCCTGCAGAATTTCTGTAGATAAATCTGCTGCTATTCTTATTGGTCTTCCATGGTAGGTGATCTGGCCTTTTTCTCTTGCTGCCCTTAGGATTTTTTCTTTTATACCTACTTTGTTTAGGTGAATTATTATGTGTCTGGGAGTTGGTCTTCTCAGTTGTTATCTTGCAGGGGTTCCCTGAATCTCTGGTGTGTGAATTTTTAGGTCACTGATAAGATGAGGGAAGTTTTCTTCAATAATCTCATGGAATGTTTGTTCCAAGGTGGTTTCTGTTTTTCTTTCTATTTCAGGATGGCAATTACTCTTAGGTTCTTTCTCTTGAAGTAATTGCCCATCTCTTGAAGGGTTTGTTCTGTCTTTTTAAGCTTGTTTTCTGTGTTTTTAACAGTTTGGGTTAGTTCTATATTTTGGTCCCCAAGCTCTGAGATTCTTTCTTCTGCTTGGTTAATTCTGCTTTCCATGCTTATCAGTTTGTTATTTATTTCATTCACAATATTCTTTATTACTGTTATCTCAGTTATCAACTCCTTCCTAGTTTCTTCTTGTCTCTCCTCAATTCTTTTTAATCTCTCCATTAATGCCTTGATATCTAGGCTTGTAGTTTGAGACCAGTCATTCTGGGGGCTCTTCATTGTTTGCATTCCAAAGTCAGTTTGCTCAGTATCTGCACTCCCAGGGGTCTGGGAGAGACCCATATTCTTCTTTTGGTTTTTCTTCATTTGTGTAGATTTCTCTCTCTCTCCCCCTTTCCCTTCCCTTCTTTAATTCTGTTTTTCAGGGAAGGTGGGGTTGCTTTTGCTTCACTTGTGCAGTCTCCTGTTCTTTCTTATGAGGGTCCTCTGGCTTTGTTCACTTTTGAGGCTGGAGTGTGGGCTGGGGGCTGCACTTTTTTCAGTTTTGAGGTTTAATTGAGGGGGAAGCTGTGATTCAGAATCAATCTGCAGATCCCAGTATCCACCAACAGGTGTATGGGCACACTGGAACCCATTTCCCACTGCCTTACAATATGTCTGTACAACGGGATATAGGATTGGTCCCTGTAACAAAAGGAGGTTCAAAAGGGGAAAATAATGGAGGAAGTGGCGGTCAATAGGAAGTTAGAAAGAGAGAAGAGTGAGAGGGAAAACAGCCATACATACCAACCAAAAGGTGAAAAAGAGACACAAGGCCAGAGAGAAGTGAAAAAGACACACAAGCAAAATTCCCTCAAGCATACTGGTAACCACACAAAGACAGTCCAATAAAATTCTGCCTTTTGATGCGTTTTCCCCAACACAAACAGATAGGCTAAGTCAAAAAGCAAACAAAAGTGAGCAAAACAAACAGTCAAAATGATAAAAACAAAAGTCAAAATAAGAAATCAGACTAGCTCTGGAATCTTTCCTGAGTGTCTAAAGTCTCTTCAGCTCTGATCTCCAGTCTTTCCCCTTTGCTTTCATGGCAGGCAGCTACATTTATTCACAGCTTTGGTTTATTCTTTTAGCCTGCTGCCTGAGAGGTCTGCGATGCTGAGTTGCCTGCATCTGATTCAGCGTAGGGGAGGGGATTTGTCTCCTGTTTAGCGACATTACCTTAGGAACCATGGTGGAGGCTGCTCGTAGGTGGGTGGGACAATGCAAATCTCTGCCTGGAAAATGGCCGAGGTGGGCAGCTCCTCCTTCACTGATCCTTTCTCTCTGCTCGTCTGGGTTCCTGGGTGATCCACTATGATGGGCTGTGGTGGCGTGCAAGACACTGGGGATCAGCTGCACAGCTGGGTGCTGGATCCAGTGTGCCACCAGCTGGCTGGGGTGGAGGCAGTAGCCGGGAGTTCCCTCCTCTGGAGTTAAGAGTGACTGATCAGCACCTCCTTAAGATATGCTGTTTCCTTAAAGAAGCATGGGGTCGTATGCTGGGTGCCTCAGCCAGGGTGGGTCCAGAGCTCCAAAAGGCAGGTGGTGAGCAGTGAGAGTGGCTTTGGGACCCTCACAGGGTACTTCAGCCAGAAATGGAGCTGGTATCTCTGAGGGGAGGGTGCCTAGAGCCTCCCTGGGTGACTGGCAGCTTGGCGCTGGGGAGGGAGCCGAGATTCCCATGCAGTGGGCCAGGGCCATGTATAGTGGAGCAGCAGCAGCTGGGGGCCACAATATCCAGCCCTGTGTGGGACCAAGGGTCCTGGGGCCTTGGACTGGTACAGTTGGCGGTGGGCGGGGGGGTGGGGGAAGGAAAGTAAGAGTCTTTTTGGGAACTCATGTTCAGAGATTCTCACAATTCCACCTGTGCTGTCGCCATCTTACCGGAACCATCATTTCTGTCATTTTAATGGCACATAGATTTCTTTATTTTATTTAATTTTGAGTGATTCATTTGTTCATTTAACCACTCAGTTAGTATTTGCTGAACAGTCTGTGTGCTTGACTCTGATACGCACTGGCCCTACCAGCTAAACAAGGTGGATAAGGGCCTTTTCATTAGAGGAGAGTATAGTAGGAAATAGTAAAAGAAGATAGTAATAATAACAGTGTATTGTAAATACCATGATGGGGGAGGGAAGCACATAAAAGATGCACCTAATTCAGAATTGAGGGGTTTAGGGAAAGTTTTCTAGACAACGTAATATCTTTTCTGAGATTTGCAGGATAAATGATGGTAAAAATGGTTGAAGGAAGGTATGATGAAAACAGCAAGTGCAAAGGCTTGCCGGTCAGTTAAAGGTGCAAAAAATAGTATGTTAAATCAGGAGTAAGTAGTAAAACTTAAGGAGAGTGAACATGAGACTGGAGAGGTGAATCAGGGGCCAGATTATGGAGGATCTTCTGAGTCTAATTTGTTCCTCATCATTAGAATAATGGGAAGCTGAAGAAGGACTTTTAAGGAGTGAGTAACAGGCTCAGATTTGGGTTTTAGGAAGATCATGTCACAGTGAAGATAGCCAGTTTCAGTGGATAAGACTAGAGGCCTAAAGTCATCTTTATCAAAGAGAGAAGTTTCAAAATGACAAATGTTCCTTTAGCTAAGGATAAATGGAAACTTTTAACATGGACACAACTGGGTTATTTTGAACCCACTATTCCTTTTTTATCTTTTTTGAGTTGGAGTCTGACTCTGTCGCCCAGGGCGGAGTGCAGTGACACACGGACAGTCCTGCGGCCTTGACCTGCTGGGCTCAGGTGATCTTTCCACCTCAGTCTTCCAAGTAGCTGGAACTACAGGCATGCGTCACCACACCCAGCTATTTTTTATTTATTTATTGTAGAGACGAGGCTTCACCAAGTTGCCCAGGCTAGTCTCAAACCCCTGGACGCAGGCAATCCCCTCGCCTTGGCTTCCCAAAGTGCTGGGATTACAGGCTTGAGCCATCGCATCCGGCCCACAATTCCTAATAAAGTGCTTTGTTCATATTATAAGCTCAAGAAAGATTTACTAAATTGAATAGAATTGGTTCTATTTAAAAGATCAACTTACATTGTTTTTTTATGTTTCCTCTATTTAAACTTGTAAATATTCCATTAGGAAATAAAAGACACTTAGCATATGTTCTGTTGTCTCTAAAAAAATAAATGCACTATCCTTGGGAGATATCTTACATGTCCTCATCGCCAAAAATCAAGCATTCACATACAATGTACTTTTTCTGGAAAAATGTTTTCATTCAATATGTGCAATATTCTTCCATTTATAAATGTAACTATATATATTTCTTCAATGTTGTGGACTTATTCAGCCTTTTTATACACATTAAAAGAAATGAGGTATATGACCTGAAAAGAAAAAATTCAAATACATGCCTAAGAACTAGCTCAAAGCTTTTGTTCCTTTTAAAAATTTATAGGGTGTTCCTGGAGATCCTGGTGCAGTAGGCCCACTAGGACCTCGAGTAAGTATTTTCTCCTTTGTGATTAATTTTGTTTCCCACTGGCTTCAGTTTTAAAAAATACCTTTTTCCTAAACTGAGATTTATTTTAAACATTAACTAAATTCTACTGGATAAAAGTCCACTTTATGAGAAATATTTTGTTCTTGTGAAACAAGCATATCCTTACTTCAAGTTTGTGTCTTACCATTAAATTAGAAAATTGAGCCTTAGTCATGGCTCATTCCTAATTTTTTCCTTAGCAGAAGTCATTATTCAGAAACGTTTGAATCCATATTGAGATCCAGTATTGACATTATTTGACATTCTCATGTTGTGCTAGGGAGAACGAGGAAATCCTGGGGAAAGAGGAGAACCTGGAATAACTGGACTCCCTGGTGAAAAGGGAATGGCTGGAGGACATGGGCCTGATGGTCCCAAGGTAAGGACAGCAGTGATCGGGTGTTTTAAAATACCCTAAAGTCACTGCTCAATAAGTCCATGATAGTGTTAGAGTTCATTTCTCTTGGTTTTTTTGTGAGATAATTTGACTATATCATTTTTGTCTTCAACAAATCTTTAATGAGCAACTATGAGGGATGCCTTTTCCTTGCAGCTAAATTGTCAACTGAAAAGAAGATTCTCTTCTGTGATGGGAATTATGGTTTAGTGTGCATGATGATACTTTCCCATACCCCAAACACATTCTTAATGCTTATGTAAATTTTATTAATGATGCTCATGAATAAGCAGAGGAAGGAAATAGAGAATTGCATCATTTATTAGGTGGTTTTCCTAATCATATGAGCTATATTCTTTGTTTCAGGTTATACAATTGTGCTTACTACATATATGAAAATATGTTATTTTTAAAATCTGAAAATACAGTGAAAAAATAAATAAATAAATAAAAATCTATACCCCTAGTCCTTTTGTTTGTTTATGAGTGCCATTTAGTGATTGGTAGAAGATAATGTGGTCAGCTTCAGTATAAACAAGTAGAATTTTTCATGATGATCTGAGGTCCGTACCATACTTCAATTTAATCTCTAAATTATTCTGAAAACTAGCTTAATTTTATCTCAGTTTAATGAAAAAGAAAATAAACCATTTCTGTAAATATAACATCTTAATATCTGATGTTGCCAACAAAAGGGGACCAAGCAACTCTATCGTTTTTATTTGAATTGATGCTCATTTTTCTCTTGAGAAAAGCTGAAAACAAGCCAACAATCAAAATGCAAATCTGATTTTTTTTATTTCAAAAAAATCAACTCAGTGACAGCTTTCCCAAATGAAAAATATAAGTACTATGCTGAAGGATATGCAATTGCTGACATCCAACTATTTTTGATCCACTGAAACAGCAATTTCATGTGGTTCAATCTTAATGTATTAGCATGGTCACTTAATGTTGGTTTATTTTAGGGCAGTCCAGGCCCATCTGGGACTCCTGGAGATACGGGCCCACCAGGTCTTCAAGGTATGCCCGGAGAAAGAGGAATTGCAGGAACTCCTGGCCCCAAGGGTGACAGAGTAAGTTTGGCTTTCGTTTTTCTATTTTACTTATTGAGACTTTCTACGGATCATGATTTCCTGAGAAGTCTTTTACCATCCTGAGTCACAAGCCATTCAGTCATTCTTTCTTCTAATAAATATTTTATTAGGAACATGCATGGTGCTATGCAATGTTCTAGACTCAATAGAGTCTAGAACATGACAAGTCTTTGCCCTCAAAAAGTTTTCACACAAGTGTGGGAAAGAGACAATTAAAGCATAAATGGTATCTTGTGTATTTTTTCAGGGTGGCATAGGAGAGAAAGGCTCAGAAGGTACAGCTGGAAATGATGGTGCGAGGGTGAGTAAAAGTGTACCTTTTCTAGCTGAGCTAGGACCCAACATTATCACTACCATATGAGTTTGCCTCCACTCTGCAAAATAAAGTTAATGACATTTCCTTTGTAGTCAGAATTTGGAGAATGATGACATTTGAGATTTGATGTTAATCAACCATGGATGTTTATTTTGCTTACCCTGAATTTTTGCAAGCCCCGAAATGAAGTCATTATCAAGAGATTATAATAAGACACAAGTTTATTGTGCCTAGCGGACAGTGCTTTAAGAAGGTGGGGTCCCTCTTTATCTTTTTCTGTCATCTTTTTATTTATATGCAATATTTAGTTCTGCTAAAATGCTGATCTAATGAGCTGGCTTAGACCTCATGCCAGCACAGGCAAGTAGAGCTTTGTAGGGTCACCAACGTGGTAAGAACTGTTTCTCAGTATACTGGAAGTTTGGGGGAAGTTTTACTGCCCAGTGAATCATCATTAATGCTTTTTATCTTGGAATGTCAAGAGGGATGGTTGACCCCAAAACATTGTTTAATGTGATGCCAGAAATTGACACTTAACAAGTTTTAGGTCTGCAGAGCTATAGAGCGTTTACAACTGGAAGAATAATCAGACTAGAAGGACGTCATATTTTCAGACATAAATGATTTCCTCTTGTTAGAGTGGTTAGTCACAATGGCCTAAGTATCCAAAATTTTTCTAGAATAGTGCCTGATACCTCAACGAATCATTTCTGTCTCAGTAGGACATGGTTTGCTGTTAGTTATGTCGTGGCAATAGCAATTATACCATGAAAAAAGAGATCTCATTGAGCTGCCATTTGGTTCTGCACATTGAGCCATTGATAATACATTGGTTACAATAGCTTTTGATTAAGAGAATACAGTGAGCCGGGCTCGGTGGCTCAGCCTGTAATCCCGTGCCTTTGGGAGGCTGAGGTGAGTGGATTGCCTGAGCCCACGAGTTCGAGACCCGCCTGGGCAGCCAGACCTCATCTCTACAATAAAAATCAAAAAATCAGCCGGGTGTGGTAGCACATGCCTGTAGTTCCGGCTACTGGGAAGTCTGAGGCAGAAGGATCGCCGGAGCCCAGCAGGTGGAGGCTGCGGTGGCCGGGAGCGGCCACTGCACTCCAGTCTGGGTGACCGAGTGAGACTCCAACTCAAAAAAAAGGTCATTTTTGTTCCTGAAGTTTCTTCAGTAATGTGTACACAAATTAAATGATGAAAGAATATTTGGGCTGTGTATGAAAAGATAAATTGTTTCAGAAAGGACTCCAATCTTTACACTTTCCACAGTGTAAAGATTGTGACTTTGTGTCAAAAGAGTCAGATTGAGTCCCCATATGGTATCTTTCCTAAATTCTAAGTGTAAGGAACCCCATTAACCTCAGTGGAGATTGGTGGTGACATTCCTTTTCATCTCAAAAGAATGAAGAAAACTAAGCTGGGTGTGGTAGTATGCACTTGTAGCCCCAGCTACTCAGGAGGCTGACATGGAGGATCATTTGTGGCCAGGAGTTCAAGCCTGCAGTATTCTAGGATCATACCTGTGTGAGGGAAAACTGAAGAAAATTAAATGCCTTAACACAAATCACATTCACATTAAAAAGTGATATTTTACCACTATAATTTAAGAAGTTAGTACTCAATACAAAAGAAGGGAAACCTTTTCAATCTATTCTCAAGTTTCAAAATAGATATCAATATCATGAAATAGACTTAGAAACATTGTTGAAGATTAACATCAATTTAGATCGAATGGGTGAAGATATCTTTATGTCTGCACGAATTGAGTTGGATGAAAGAGATTTGAACATTCTGTAGAGAAAGTCTAGTGGACATGGTTTTATATTAGACAGAAAGGCTTGAAAATACACAGATTATATTATTTATTAAGATAATTATTTGCAAATGCAGCTATAACAAAATAGTTCCTTCTTTTTTGTTTGCTTAAGCATGAAGACCTCTATGTCTTTTCCCTTCAATATGCTTATGTTTTCTTGACAGGGTCTTCCAGGTCCCTTGGGCCCTCCAGGTCCTGCAGGTCCCACTGGAGAAAAGGTAAGTCACAAGTTGTTATTTTGTGTACTCAAAATCTTGAGGCCTGAGTGCTGGCTAGCACGTTGATAAGGCTTTCTGTTTTATAACATGATAGCTGAGCTAGATCATATCAGAGCTCTCCCCAGCTTCCTGCCCCCACACAGTGCTTGATGTCCTACAATTGTATTATGTTTTTCTGCTGCTTTGGACAATAACCACCTAAAATCTTCTTTCTAGGGTGAACCTGGTCCTCGGGGTTTAGTTGGTCCTCCCGGCTCCCGGGGCAATCCTGTAAGTGACATGATTTTGATATTTTTTGTGTAAGACTGAACAATGAAACGATTCATCATCTTGTTATAATATTTATATAAAACCATGCCTATTGGATTAGGCTATTCATAACTTCCTGGTTTTGATCTTTTACTTTTCTTAATACACTGAAAACCTTTGTAATCTATTAGGCCGCTTGTTTACTGAATAGTTAGGAGGCTTCTTTGAGGTTTCTGACTTTGGGAATTTTGCTCTATGACCTGTATCATTATGTCACCCTTAAGAATCTTCTTCCTCATGTGTGATTTCTCTATATGTACATGTCTAACTATGCCAAACTTATATAATCATATTTTAAAATACCGTTCCTGTTTAGGAAAATGTGTGAAAGCTGGAGTAATCTTTGTCTTGCTAGGGTTCTCGTGGTGAAAATGGTCCGACTGGAGCTGTTGGTTTTGCTGGACCCCAGGTATGACTTTCAAATATCCCTAATTTACAAGGAAACACTCCAAGAGCAATGAGTATAATTATCATTGTCATATGTTTGGGAGGTTATATTAGGAAATCTAGAAAGTTTATGGTTTTGTAGGGAATATTCTCATCTTCCATACATTTTTCATAGATTGGCACCAAAATAGTTATTTGGACTTATATAATTATTTGTTATAATAAATATGGAATAATATGGAATGAAAGAGCTTGGTTTTTCAGCCTTTCTTCAAAGATCTCACCTGTATTTTTTTTCTTCTACAATACTGTAGTACTGATTACAAAGCACCATTTCCAATATATGATTAAATGATATGTTAGTAATAATTACAATGAAATAATCTGTCTGCAATTCTTGTAATCAACTGCTTGTTTGTACAATTGCATGTAGGGTCCTGATGGGCAGCCTGGAGTCAAAGGTGAGCCTGGAGAGCCAGGACAGAAGGGAGATGCTGGTTCTCCTGGACCACAAGGGCTAGCAGGATCTCCTGGCCCTCATGTAAGTTAAAAACAACATCAACCAAAAGCATGACTTAGTCCAGTCCCCAATGTTTAGAGTGTGTATTCAACCTGTCTTGCTTTACCACAGTGCTCTTTTGTCTGTTCATTTCTATTTAGGGTCCTAATGGCGTTCCTGGACTAAAAGGTGGTCGAGGAACCCAGGGTCCGCCTGTAAGTTGGTTTGACACTCTAGGAATTGGGCACAGCTAGTTTCAGATATCTAGTGTTTCCCAGGCATGTAAAATCTCCATCTGAAGCTGTAAGAACACATTATTACTTATATCCACAATACTGTAGTACAAAGGGTACTTAACTCAGATGGAGATTTGTGTTTAAATCAGTTTGTAATCTTGGAGACACAAGTGCCTCAAATGTAATGTAAGTAACATATTACCTATGTAAAGGGCTAAATACATATGGGAAAGTACTTTATATAATTCGGTTATATTTAATACTAATGTGATGTCTAGCCCTACTTGTATATGTTCAAGAAAAGTGAAAAGAGAAAACTAGTACCCTTCCTACCAATTAATCCAGATTCATTCGCCAAAATATAGGATGCATGTGAACAAAACCTATATTGGTCACAACATGTAAGGGTTCCTATTTTTTCTTGTGAAAAAAATAGGTCTTAGGACACAGATAAATAATTGATATTATTTAAAAATCATTTGATCTTCTATTTCTAGGGTGCTACAGGATTTCCTGGTTCTGCTGGCAGAGTTGGACCTCCAGGCCCTACTGTAAGTCAATTGAGGGATTTGAGTCACTGATACTGGAATAATTATACATACACATTTGAGTTATTATTTATTCTTTTATTTATCTCCTTAATGGCTTTCTTTTTTACAATTTGTATCTCGATTTTCTTACTAGTATTTAATCAATGCAAATTCATATTTAATAGTCCAGTATTTCTTAGATAAGCTTCATTTGCAAGTTCTTATTTGCTCTAATATCTGACTATTACTCCATTTAGATACTAAATATTTATAATATTATGTGATAATAATCATTCCTTTCATTTAGGAAGCATCTCTGAAAATTTCCTTAATAAATGTCATTCATTCATTATAAGATCAGGTCAAACAGAAAAAAAATCTTATAGATTTCATTGTTGGAGGGGAGCCTTAAGCAAGTTTGAAAATTCAAGTTAGATTCATCACTCTTTTAATGATGATTCAAAGGGATGGCCTGCAAATGATCTTTCAATTTTCTCCTGGGAAATGAATATACAGTTGTGTTTTCTCTTGTCTTGTTTTGTTTAACTTCTACTGAATGACTGACGATCTAACAGGAAAATGGACCTACAAGGCTTGTACATCTGTGTCTGAGGCAGACAGCCTTGCATCAGTCCCTCTTATTTGGCTTTCACTTTGCCGCCCTAGCTGTTTCTTTCTGTGTTACACTAGGGAGCTCCAGGACCTGCGGGGCCCTTAGGGGAACCCGGGAAGGAAGGACCTCCTGGTCTTCGTGGGGACCCTGGCTCACACGGGCGAGTGGGTGATCGAGGACCAGCCGGTCCCCCCGGTGGCCCAGGAGACAAAGGGGACCCAGGAGAAGATGGGCAATCTGTAAGTTTGGCATCTTTGTTCCAGACCACTTCCAGTTGAGACGCCTACAAATAGAAATCTATGACAATCAGTGCCACAAAGGAACTTTAAATATTATGCTGGACATATTGCTAAATTCTTTAAACACATTATGCCCTATAGATTTTAATTTACAATTCGCTGCTTTAGAAAAAAAAGGTATATGTATAGATTTAAAAATATAACAGTAGCAAGTATAATAAAACAGATGATATAAAAACTAGACAAATTATTTCTTAAATGTCTACATTGTATGAAGAACTTTAAAATATAAACATATTTTATTGTGTCTTATATATACATGCCTCTAAATATTAATGTGTTTAAATAAATATTTCCTGTCTTTATTTTTTAAATTTGTGTGTTTTTAATAAGAGGAAAAATATATCTCTGAATAGTTACCTCTTTTATTCAGTCAATATTCACATTCATCTTCATTTTCTTTCCAACTGATGAGCTGTTTTCACCTTTAAATAATGTTAGAGGCTCTGTGTGAATTATAACATATGCCTACTCATAGGTGGGTGGTTCTGTGAAATAGAACTTTGTTTCATAATGTTAAACATGTCAAGCTATACTCAGCTTATTGATACATTCTTTGCTTACAGTTTCACCCTGGAGAGTTTCTAATTATAGTTTGTCCTCAACATTAGGGCCCAGATGGTCCCCCAGGTCCAGCTGGAACCACTGGGCAGAGAGGAATTGTCGGTATGCCTGGGCAGCGTGGGGAGCGAGGCATGCCTGGCCTGCCGGGCCCAGCAGTGAGTAGTGCCATCAATACTGCATCTGTTGTATGAAGCATGATTTGTGCAGGAAGAATGGATTTTTTTCTTAATAAATTAGATTTAAACCACATTATATCAACATAGATTCTGTGTATCTTACAAAACCTTTTGATCTTAAATGTCAAATTCTTAACTACTTTACAAAGTCTTTGAAAAATATGTTTGTTTAACCCTGGGACTACAGAAGTAGGCAAATAAGGATATGGAGTTTTGGAGACTCTTAAATCTTTCTTCAAAGTTTAAAAAGATCCCTTGAGCTAGAGGAGAGGGATGATCTCCTGGTGAGTAGGTAGCATCTTTTAAAATAAAGATGCTTGACAAAAACACCATATTTCACAGTAAACCATCAAAGGGACGATGTAGTTGAGCTAAAGTAATATTAGAGGTGAATGCGGGGTGAACTACTAAGAAGGCTCTGAAGGTAATCTCCTGTTCCCTGGAGGGTGCTTAAGAATCTCATATTCCCTGGAGTATGGATAAAATTTGATTCAACATTAGCTTTGAAGAGACTAAATTTTACCACTAAAAGATTATAAAGCTTGAGAAAAAATAATTGATGAAGTTTTTATATGGAACACAGACAGAGAGATGTACTTCTGGGATGTTGGAACTGGGAGGCATCTGGGTAGAAATCCGAAACAAGTAAATTAGGAATTAAGGGATGTCTTATTGTTATCAGAAGTGAGCTGAGGACTTGAAAGTAAAATCTCTGAATAATAAAACCAAAGTACCAGAATATATTATATATATTCTATCTTATTTCTATAGAAATAAAATGAACAGATAAGACAGGAGTGAAAAAGGTTGAGCATGTCTTACTAGTGATGCAGATTTCAAAAGAGCCCTCAGAATTGGCCATGATACCATGGTCAGAACCCAAAATACACACCCGAGCCTGTGGCAAGGGATGCTTTTTGGTCTCGTTTATATGTCAGGCAGAGTGTGATAAGAGGTAGGCATGACTGCAAGAAGGCATTATGGTGGCATGAGTGTTGCAGGATAATGGACAATTATTATTTTAGAAGGAGGGACTGAAACGTCAATTGAATAGACATAGCCTTTATGGGAACTGGCATTCCCAATTTCTTCAGAACTGTTTGATGTATTTATACTTCTATTTCAGGGCACTCCAGGAAAAGTAGGACCAACTGGTGCACCAGGTGATAAAGGTCCACCTGGACCTGTGGGACCTCCAGGGTCCAACGGTCCTGTAGGGGAACCCGGACCTGAAGTGAGTATGGCAGTGAAGTCATTCTTTTCTTGTTATCTGAGTGTCATTGGGACAGTTTTTCATTTAGCAGTTGATTTAGAAACTTAGAGATTGATTGCACATTTGACCTTAAGAAAATTTCTTAGTAATGTAATTTGATGTACTCTACATCCCTAGAGAGTTGGCTAAATGATGGCATAAGAAAAAGTGACAAGATTGGTGTCTTGGCACTGACCTTCACTAGTCTGGAGCTAAGGATTTTGGTTGATTTAAGCTGTCACCAGATTGTTTTGAAAGTGAAAGGACACATCCATTCATCTTTTTTCTTGTTATTATTTTATTTGGTAATGGCATATTTATCAAAATTGCCAAGTTTCATGGTGATAAGATTAATATATCTATTACAGTTTGTAAAAAGGGCAAAGTAAATGGAAATCATTTTACTTAAATATCACTACCAAGTAACATAATGGATGTCATATTCCTTTAAGCTCTTTTGAGAGGAAATCGGTTGTTGATAGGCAATTTGAGAACTTAAAGATTGGAATAACCTATTTTCAGTGCTTTAAGGAGCGAATTACCAAACAATTGGTGTCACATTTTCTTGAAAGAAATAATCTATGGCTTTCAGAACAATTTTTGATCAAATAATAAAAACGTAATTTGAAAAAAGCAAAATGAGAGAAGACTATATCTCTTAAAAAGTAATTTAACATCATCTAAACACAGTTTTTTTATTTCAAAACTTTAAGGATATTAGTGAATAAACTTAAGTAAAAGTAAGAAAAACCTTTTATTATTAATACAAGCAAAACATAAAATGGCAAGAGTGTAATTTTTGTCTGTTTACTTCAAGATATTTTTGGATTTTTCTTTTTTAAAAGTAAGAAATATAAACGAAGAATATAGATTCAGTAAGGATGTGTTAGTAACTTTGTAACAATTGAAAATAATAGAAAAGATGGCAGAAGTCTTTCTTCTACTGATATTTCCATAATTTATAGTTTATAAAAGAGTATGTCAAACATACTGTCATTTTTCTGACAATAAGAAAGAGGTATTTTTTAATTATTCAGTTAATTTGTTTCCCAATATGATTCTGGCTAGGGTCCAGCTGGTAATGATGGGACTCCAGGACGGGATGGCGCTGTTGGAGAACGGGTAAGAGCAGTTCATGGATTGGAAAAATCTAGTCATGCAAATCTGAAATCTTGTAATTTGCACTAAAAACTACCATTTATCTTCATAGTTCCAATATAGTTCTGATTTTTCTGATGAACAAACCTTTTATTAAAGTCACTTTTGTAGCAAAGTACCATGATATTTTTTATTAAGAGCAGGACAAAAAAATTTCTTTCTTCTTTGGTGACACATAAAGGCTCTGGATGAAGATACATGTGGAGGGTCCTAAATTCACACTCATTCACGGAAGTATGAGAGCCAAAATACATCTGTGACATCTATATTTCTCTACTTGCTTCTAAAGAGAATGCCCTGAGAATAGAAACCATGCCGTATTTTGAAATTAGAATGTGCTGAACTGAAAATATCCCTGACTTTGTCTGAAGCTGCATATGAGGCCACTCTAGGCAAAAGTTGCTCCCCACCCTAAAATCTATGATGATGCATTGGCTGTTCCAGTCTCAGGGCTCATCACATAGCAGAATGGACTGTGGAGCCAGACTGACCTGACTTGGAATCTTGATTCCCTAGGTAACTGCCTATGTGATCTAAGACAGGTTTTTCAAACCTCAATTTTCAAATACTTTATATATGATTAATACCTATACCGTTTGTCATTTGTATGTTAAATGACAGGTTTAAATAATCATGCCTATTTAATCTCATAATGACAAAAAGAGAAAGAGGGAGTTTTTGTGAATCTGGGGCTAAGGCTCTGCTCATCTGCCATAACGCTGGGGACTGCACATTCTCTTTTATCTTGGCTTTTTGCTTAGCCAAACTATATTATCTAGTGTAGTCATCTTCAAAGATTTTGCTGATGAAGTAATTTTGAGAATCTACGAACCTCATGCACATTTTAAGTTGCCATCACATGTTTTAAAATCACAAGTTTAAATTGTTGCAAAGAAGGTAATTCCTGGTAGTTTCTAAATGGATATGTGCTTTAAATGTTATTTTTCAAAATCTTGAAGTTGTCTACTTATCTTATTCAATTTAGTATGTGTTTATTCTATAACCTAGTTGCCAGAGTTTATCCTCATTACCAAATTAATCAGTCAAATAGGACTTAATTTTTGTTACAAAATATAGTGACTCTATTTTTCAAGTCAAATAATTGCATTCATACATGTTCATTTAACAATTGTCTCACCTCTGACTTCTTCAGGGGACAAGTAATATTTGGAGTCTTCCAAGAAGACGAGTAATATTTGGAGCATAATTGGGTCATCTGGATAAAATAAAAAGCAACCTCTTTCCAAATCCCTCTTTGCTTTATTTTTAAGTGAACAATGCATTCTGTGGAGACCTAAAGGAAAATTCTTTTATGTTAGTTCCTAGAGGTATTTACTCTGTGGGACCTTGCATCATAATATTGCAGATGGTATAATGGCTGCGTTTCTTTTATAAAATGGGAGAAGTTTGACATTAACGAGAAAGTAAGGAAAGTTGATCAAAATTCAGCTTTCTGAGTTTCCTGAAAGAACATGTATTGAGATGAGAATCTAGAAAGTGGTTTTCTTAAAAATTTTCCTTGTTTTCACATTCTTTGGAAAGTTTTTCTATATTCCAAGTATACAGATATTGCAGTTTGAAGACTGCTGGTCTAAAAAACATGTTATCTTTTGAAGGTGACCACTTCTGTATTCCAGTAATCTTGACTGTAGGAGTGATAGGGTGCAGAGGAGGGGAGGGGTGAGATCTGCAATCGGGGAGAAATAACCTTACTGCTTTCAATTTGGTTTATGAATTAGTAAATATAAGTAAAATAGTTATGTAAAGTGTAAGTACAATAAGTAAAATAAGTTTTTTAAAGGCACATTTTTTACCTATCACTGTATGAATTGCATGAACATATAAAATATTGTTGTTTTAGAATAAATGTTAAAAGACTAATATTACGGTTATTCTTGTCAGGGTGACCGAGGAGACCCTGGGCCTGCAGG
Organism: Carlito syrichta; assembly: GCF_000164805.1. Classification (NCBI taxonomy): domain Eukaryota; kingdom Metazoa; phylum Chordata; class Mammalia; order Primates; family Tarsiidae; genus Carlito; species Carlito syrichta. The sequence continues at coordinate 120,532 of NW_007249887.1, read as the reverse complement.
TCTGCCAGGGTCTCAGGGCGCCCCAGGAACTCCTGGCCCCGTTGGTGCACCAGGAGATGCAGGACAAAGGGGAGATCCGGTAAGGAAGGAGTCAGTTTCACACTGACAGTTATACACATCGATACACTACGTTATAAGCAACATATATACACGCATACATACATGTGTATTTCACTGAAAACTCTAAGCAAAGAATAATAAACAGCCACTTATGAATTAGTATATAGGTTTTAGTCTTAAAGAAAAAAATTTGATTTCAAATAGAGATTCAAAGATATTGATGCTTTGATTTCCATGATCTAAAATATACATCATATCAAATGTAAGCAAGCAACGTCTTATTATATTCAGCTACAGTGATCTTTGTTCAGTGAAGTTAATGAATAAAATTGGCTGTAAAAGTGTCATTGGCGTTGCAGAGAACATTTGCCTGACTTCAATCAAATAACCTTAAGAGTATACACAGGAATACATATATAAGCACCCAACTACAAATACATGTTCTTGATGTGTTATATCTATTTAATATGTACATATTTTTCTTACATACCAATTTTTGTGTATATTTCTTCTAGGGTTCTCGTGGTCCTATAGGACCACCTGGTCGAGCTGGAAAACGTGGTTTACCTGTAAGTTCTGTTTTTTCTTTTTAAAAAAACTTTCTTATGTATAAAATACTCCCAAAGAAATATAAATTAAGATTCATAAATTAAAAAATGTTAAGTTTCTTAGACATGAACAAAAATATTAATTGGAATGTTATGAGTTTTTTTATAATTTTAATTTTAACATAACTCCTCTGAACTTAACTATGAATTTTTCTAATATTCAATACAGGCTTTTAAGTCAAAGTTTTCTCCCAAAATAATAGGAATAGTAGTGCATTTCTCTCAGATATTTTCTAAAAATCACATAGAAAAATGAATTTCAAATCTCTTTGCAAACTTGAAAAGCATTATTCAAGTATTATGTTTTATTTTCACCTCGTCTTTTCTACCTACATTCTGATCTTTGTGCTATTTGCAATCACTTTCAGATTAATCATTATCTTATAGATGTTTTATTGTGAATGGATTGTCTCATGTGCAGTCTAATAGATCATGTTCCTTTTATCCCCATCAGATAAATCAATTTCTATGTTAATAAAAAACAATACTATTTTAAACAAATTGGCCATAATATTAAGTAATTCTCAGCTTCAATTCGAGCTTGACTGGTGAAAACTTCATAGTTGCATAGCATGTCAAGTGAACAGTTTTCAAAACAGTTACAAAAACAATGCAGTTTTGTTTTCTATGAATAAATACATTTTAGGTCATAATTTAGATAGATGCTTTATAGTTTAGTTTATTTTTAATTATTCAACTTTGGATCATCTTCAAAACAAAATAACCTTTCTAACATTATGAAAACTTCAGGCTGATCTTGATGGTATTTACATTTATATTGCTATATAAAAAATATGTAAAACCTGCTAAAATGTAGTCTCATTTTTATTATGCAAGGTTTGTTATACTGTAAGACAATTAGAAAATACTACTTTTTTAAAAAGAACCAAACAAAATTAAAACAAAAACCAAGAAGGAAAAAAATTAACCTGAGAGCTAGTTGATTTGATGGTTCTAATTGTCTTCCAAAGTTAGATTAATAGGATTCCAATTTTCTTTTAGAAAAACTTTAAAGACAACAGAAACTGGCTCTGTAGTAGGTGACCCTATGCCACTTGTCAATTTATTGTGGACCACTGGACCCTGGAGCTGTTTTTAGTTTCTAGGACTTAAAACAAAAACAAAACAAACAAAGCAAACAACAGCAACAACAACAACAACAAAACTCCACCTGAGATTGATCAGATAAATTTCACTTCTTTTTTGGGTGCAGCTTCTATTCAAAAATAAGATTCTTTACTATGGCTTTAAAAAAAAATTTTTTTTTAGTTTATGAGGATCAGGATCACTGGAATTGGATATGATATTGCAGATATGAGGATAACATAGGGTTTCTTTGTTCTTTAGAGGAGAGGGGCAGGTTAATGATACTATTCCTGTTTGTTTTGCTTAAATACATTTTTGCCAATTTCTTAATATAGTCCCAGCTGTTATATCCTGTTAGTTTATTTGCATATGTAAATTTTAAAACTTCTTAGAGGAAGCATGATGAGTATTAAATGTTTTAATTTTAAATAATCTATATATGGAAGCAATGATTTTATGTAATGATATCAGCTAAATATGTGAAAAATAATCTTTGAAAACCATTTCAGAGAGGCTAGACAAATTTAAAAATATTTTAATATTAATGGAGGATAAACTGCTAAGAAGTGAAATATTTAAAAAAGTATTATTATATAGCTATGTTTTCAGTGATTACTTTTCATTCCTTGGGAAAAATAGATAAAATTTTCTGGGTCTAATGCTATTTAGATATGTAAGTATGATAATCCACATAAAATGCAGTATTCAAAATTGTAGTAAATACAATTGTAAAAAGTTAAGTTGTAATAAATTATAGATTCCATATATATTATCCATTTATGATTCTATTTTAGGGGCCTCAAGGACCTCGTGGTGACAAAGGTGATCATGGAGACCGAGGTGACCGAGGCCAAAAGGGCCACAGAGGCTTCACTGGTCTTCAGGGTCTTCCTGGCCCTCCTGTAAGTTACTCATTTAGGCATTTTTCTGCATTCCATGTGAAAACATACAAAGAGCTTCACACGAACATTTATTTTTCTATAAAATAGAAGGGGTTTTTTTGTATCTTATTTTCATTTCAAAGAATATATTAATGAACAACAAATTATGCAACTTCCCAATATAATTGCCAATAATAGGCTATAATTTTGTAGGAAGAAGTAAAGCAGGGGTCTTTAGCATTGGTCAACTCATGTAGGCATTCAGAGACTTTATCAAAGTCAGTCACAGCACATTTCATAGAATGGCATAATGTAGGATCTAAATATTTTGGTAACATTTAAAATTTGATTCTTCTTAGGGTCCAAATGGTGAACAAGGAAGTGCTGGTATCCCTGGACCATTTGGCCCAAGAGTAAGTAACAAATATTAATAAGTTGCAGATGTAAATAATAATGTCTTTTGCTATAGACTACTAATGCTTGAGTATCATTCTCATGGTATTGAATCTGGAGTTGGCTTATATTTCCTAAAGTTGGCAGTAAACATCTGAAACAAACCATTAATTTTAACTAGAAATATAAAATATGACATATTACCTCATGGGGTCATATTACATTTTCTTACCTAGGACTTGGATATATTCCTCTGTTTGTTCATTTTCTTCCATTAAATTTGTACTCTTTATGATGATATAATAGTACCTTCTATAAATTGGGGACAGATTTTGGAGCTAGATATATATTTTTCTTTTAATTATGATTATTCCTTGGAAGTAGTTTGCATAAGGCTAATTTGAAAGAATATGATAATACAAAAACAATTTTTGAAGGTTGTACAAATTATCTGTTAGTATTAATGTGGCCTCTAGTAAGTCATTAATGCCTTAAAACAAATAATTCACACAATTATTTAGGAAAATAGAGAAAAATCTAGAAAAAAATGGAAAATTAATTAGAAAAAATTTTCTCTATCTAAATACAGTATAAACAAATCAGGCATAAAATTGAGAAGAGTAGTGTGAACATTACTATGATGTGAAGACACTATGGGGCATGAGCACACAAATTTCATGTACAACAAACACTCCAACTTTGTCACTTTCTCTTTGAGTTAACTGAGTTTACAACTAAGTTTACAATATTTGAGCTTTGAAGAAACAGTAACTAGTAGGTGAGCAGTTCATGAAAGTTTTTTTTAATTAGAAAATATAGTTTATTTAAAAGTAAATGAGAGAGAGAGAGAGAGAGAAGAGTCACCTCCCCAAGGTGGGGGAGGGATCATGAAAGTATTTAACTCATACTGATCTTTTTGCCATGCATGGATGATGGAAGATTCTTGTGTGTTGAAGTTATAAATGTTACAAAATGTGAGAAGTCTATTTATCAGTCATTAAGAAAAGGCATCTCGACTGGGCATGGTGGCTCATACTTGTAATCCCAGTATTTTGGGAAGCTAAGGTAGGAGGATTGCTTGAGTCCAGGAGTTCAAGACCAGGCTGGACAATATAGTGAGACCTAGTCTCTACAAAACATAAAAAATTATCTGGGCATAGTGGTGTGCATTGTAATTTCAGCTGCTCAGGAGGCTGAGGGGGAGGATTGCTTGAGCCCAGAAGTTTGAGGCTGCAGTGAGCCATGATTGTGCTACTGCACTCCAACCTGGATGACAGAGTAAGACCCTGAATTAAAAAAAAAAAAAAGATAGAAAACATTTCTGAGAAATCCTTATAATAGCTCCATATGTAAAACAGAAAGGTACTGTAACATTTTTCTTTATAGACTCTAAAATACTGTCTTTGTTTCTTGCAGGGTCCCCCAGGCCCAGTTGGTCCTTCAGGTAAAGAAGGAAACCCTGGGCCACTTGGGCCGATTGGACCTCCTGGTGTTCGAGGCAGTGTAGGTGAAGCAGGACCTGAGGTAACATCACGGGGTGCATGCAAGGAATGCTGTTGATTTTAGTAGCTCGGATTACATTTAAGTAACGTCTGTATAGTCAGATGGACAAGACACTTAGGCAACCCTGGAAACAAACCTGGAAGTCACATAAGAGTATGTCTGTAGAAGTAACTATTTAAAATATTTTAATATGGGTAATTTAGAGTATATAAAATCAGAGTTCAAGTGACCCAGGCCTTGACATAATGTGATACCAATAAGTGCAAAAGCAAGTTATGATTGTATCTATAATTGAAATTATGAAAATGTTGCTTTGCTCTAAATGGCAATATTCTAAATGTATGTGATGTGTAGTTATTACTTCATGAAAATTTCATAAATATGCTAGATAATGAAGAGTATAAAATTAAAATTTTCTTCACTGACAATAATATTCAGAGAGGATTTCAATTAAATCTTTTAATTAGAAATTTTAATAGCATTGACTTGAGGATGATATGAGGCTATAAACTGCATTAGTGAGACTCTCGCTTCTCAGGCCTTTGGAAACTTCTTCACGTCTCTTCTAGGCATGTGTGTGGCTTGTGTGCACATGTATATATGAGTTTATACTTCCTTCTCTGCTTTTTCTTCCTTTTTGGTCTTAGATAACTTCTCCTCCTTATTTTGTCTTTTCCCTTAATTGCAATATTATTAAACCAAATATTTATTTATTATGTGACTCAAATAGCCTTATATTTCCTATGGACAAGAAAGATTGTGTCCTACTTGTTAATTTCTCTAACTGTAAATAGAAAACATCTACGGAATTGGAATGCCTTTGAATTACATGGCTCTTGATAGACTTTGTTATGTAGTTCAGTGATCCTTGATAGAAAAAAAAAAATCTTTTCCCCTGAGATTAGCATGAAAGAACACATGGAGTCAAGATATGACAAGACAGAGAGAGAGAGAGAGAGAGAGAGAGAGAGAGAGAGAGAAAGAGAGAGAGAGAGCGAATCTCATCTAACAGCATTTTGAGATAGAGGAAACATTGGCACTGAAGGCTAAAGCAACTTGTCCAGAGGCATATAACAAGTGACAGTGCCAGTATTGGCACCGCAGCCTTCTGACTCCCAGGTCTTGCTCTCTACACCAGATATAAACTGTGTGTGTCTCTTCAGACTGTCACTTGATTCATTCAAGTTGCTGAGTTCTTCCTTGGGGAGAGGCACAAGAAAATTAATGGAGAGAATCTACTTCCTAGTCTTTGCCACTTGTACTTGACTCCCTCTCACATCAGTGGTTCTTATTTGACAAAAAAGCAGAACTCTTTATTTATGTCAATAAAAAGGCTAAGGAAGTCTGGGTGCAGTGGTAATTGTCTGTAGTCCCAACTATTCGGGTGTGGCAGAAGGATGGTTTGAGCCCAGGAGTTTAAGGCCAAAAATGAGACCCAGTCTGTAATGAGACCCTAGAGAGAGCTTTCTTCAATTTTGTTTAGAACGGAGAATGTTGTTGTTTTTCACAATTAACGCACATAAAAAAACTTCCTGTGCTCCCCTCCATTTGGAAGTAGGGGAAAATTCTGTCAAGGATATTTTGTATGCGTATTTTCTTAGTTAAGTAGTCTTATAACACCATTACCCACAACTCCCCTGCATGCTTTATTTGGTTTATGATTAAAAATACATTTCGGGGCTGGGGATGGTGGCTTATACCTATAATACCAGCATTTTAGGAGGCTGAGGCAGGAGGATCACTTGAGGTCAGGAGTTTGAGACCAGCATGGGCAACAAAGTGAGACCATCTTCTCTACCAAAAAAAAAAAAAAAATACAAAAATTAAAAAAAAAAAATTTTAAAAATACTTTTAAAACATTTTGGTTATGCTGTGCCCCAAATAGTTTGGAAATAAATGCAAATATCTGCATGGTCTTAACATAAAATATTTTGTATCGTCAAGGTAAACATCAGAGCACATATTTTGTGCTTTGATCTTTATCTCAGATGTTGACTTGCAGGTACGTGATCTGAAAAACAGTCAAGCATCATTTCTCATCCTTGAATTTTTACAGCTTGGAAGAACAGCCCCATACAGTGACAAAAGGGCATGAGTCATTGATCTCCCAGTTCTGTCAAATTGGAATGTCTTATTGTAACTTCCTATGCAACAAGTCCCACCAGTTTAGGAAATCAAAAACAAAGACAAAGTGTTAAATGTTGTTTCTTTTTATTGAGGGTCCACCTGGTGAGCCGGGTCCACCTGGCCCTCCAGGTCCCCCTGGCCACCTGACAGCTGCTCTTGGAGATATTATGGGGCACTATGATGACAGTATGCCAGACCCACTTCCAGAGTTTACAGAAGACCAGGCGGCTCCTGATGATAAAAACAAAACAGATCCAGGGGTCCATGCTACCCTGAAGTCACTCAGTAGTCAGATTGAAACCATGCGCAGCCCTGATGGCTCTAAAAAGCACCCTGCCCGGACTTGTGATGACTTAAAGCTCTGCCATTCTACAAAGCAGAGTGGTAAGTAGCCAGAAGCCAATCTGAGCAAAACCTGTTGTTTCAGATTGTTTTATTATCAACTGCATTCCAAAATATCTTATGATTTGCTACTTAGCGACAGATCTGAGATAAAAACATCTAAACATGTCACAGAGCTTGGTAAAGATAGTCAATTTTGTGAAAACTTACAAGGCAAGATGATATGTATGGTAATAGAGGACTTAGCCTCCAGTTTCATGGAGGTAGTTCCATTTCCAACAGATTTTCTAAAATATTGATATTTCTGTGGAATAAAAGCATTTTGTGGTGATATAAATGTGAAAAATATACATGATTAAACATATTGATTTACCTGCATGACCTCTCAATTTTAATATATTGTTGGATCATTAGGAATAAAAAATAGTATGCATTAGTTCCCAAGTTTATTTAAATATGTAAGTCCTTTTACATAGTTTAATGTTCTATGAATCGTACTTTTTGAATCTCTACTGGAAGGATCATGTTATAGTGAGGTTCTAAGGCATTTTGGAATGAAATCGCTTTTCTGCCCTAGTTGTAGGCACCACGCTTAAAGTTTGCCTTATACTGTCATTGTAATGAATCGAGGAAGGCCTGGAGAAGAGGGAATCCTAGGCAGAAGAATGAGCTATGAAATGCTTAAGAGTTGCAGTTAACTTTCAAATGACCTAGATAGAAATAGACAAAATGGTGATCTTTGAAGCATAGGTAATTTTATCTCAACTCTTTACATTCTAACCTTCCCCTTTTACTTCATTGAAAATGAAATTTTTTCTCAATGAAATGTATATTTGAAAATTTATATGCACAAATGCATATATGTGTATTTGTATGCCTGGCACCAAATTTCACCTTGGTATATCCTAGTTTATGAATCTCTAAAAAATGAGAAGATTAATATTTTAAAAGGTCAGTAAGATGATTCATAGCATTATAATTGTAATTCAACCCATTGATTTACTTTATTCATACTTTTGAGTTATTTTATTGCATTTCAATTACAATTTGCTTTAATATTGGCTGAATGAATTTGGTAGGAATACATCTATTTTGGCAAAGCCACTTACTATAAATTGTCTTTTTTTGGTATTGTTTTCTCATTTATAAAAGGGCATGATGATATTTTGTTCATATTGATGCTTTCAGCCTTAAGCACACAGTTTGGTAAAGTGTCCTTTTTCCTTAAGGGTCACTTTCTTAAAAGATACTCTCTCTTAAAAGAATCCTTAATATGTTAATATTTTCAAACCCTTTGTTAAGTCTTTTGGAGACTCATAATCATGTTTAAGATTTTCCTTATTTAGCAAAATTTCTCTTTTGAAAAACAGGTGAATACTGGATTGATCCTAACCAGGGATCTGTTGAAGATGCAATCAAAGTTTACTGCAACATGGAAACAGGAGAAACATGTATTTCAGCAAACCCATCCAGTGTACCACGTAAAACCTGGTGGGCCAGTAAATCTCCTGATCACAAACCTGTTTGGTATGGTCTGGATATGAATAGAGGATCTCAGGTAACTTGATATGTTTACTTAAAATTGTACTCTTTACTTTTTATTATTTATTGTATTTTTGTATTTATTTAGGGCTATGCTATTTGTTTTTTTAAGCCAGGTTTAGTTTGCCATGTTTATTTTGAAGTGATATATTCCTACTAGTTACAATTTCAGTATCATTGAATAAACAAAGATTTCATAGGAGTTAAAATAACATAAATTTTGAATTGTAATTTTCCCACTAAGAGAATGTAGAAAATAATTATTCTTACTCTTAGTTCTTCTAATGTATACAGCATTGACTTTAGAGTGTACTGGAAGGGAACTTGCCACAGTTGAAAGACACTTATCACTGTAGATTTAGCTTCAAGAGGCCTAAGTGTATCTTAGCTGGTTCTCTTACTAACTTTGGTGGGTGTGCATACATGTGTGGTTATATACTGTGTGTGTGTGTGTGTGTGTGTGTGTGTGTGTGTGTGTGTGTGGTATATACATATCCCCATATATATACTGTATATACAAGGAGGACTCCCCAAAATCTGGAATTATCTTTTGGGGGAATAGTCCCTTTGTAGTACAGGTAGTACCCACTAGATAAGTGTTCCAGGAATGCATTGGCATCAGTGTAACAGCTAGCATTGTTGTGAGAGGCTGCGTTCAGCTTCAGTGAATTTTGTTTGGTGATTCTTTCAACATGTTTGCCCATTTCATGATGGGTGATTTATGAGTGTACCTGCCTACACTGTGCTGTGTTCAGCAGTTTTTGACCCAAAACGGCATTTCCCCCAAGATGCACTACCCTCCCTCTTCACCCCATTTTCCCCAGAGCAACTTTTTTTGTTTCCTTGGATGAAAAAAATCCTCAAAGGGAAACATTTTGCCAATGTGGACAAGGTGAAACAAAATGGCAAAAGCTCTAGAGGCATCAAAATTGGAGAGTTCAAAAACTATTTTGAGCAGTGGAAAAAAGCATCTCAATAGGTGTATTACATGAAACAGTATTTTGAAGGTAATCGAAGTTTAAACATGTAAGAACAAATAGACGATATTTTAAAAAAATTTTATTTTACTGTAGAGATTGGGGTTCAAGTCAGGATTAGCTACACAAATAGGCTGCATGCAGGTGAAGTTTGGGTCTCCAACTGGTCCTCACTTCCCCTGGTTTAGGACCAGGTACCCTTTGTGTTGTTATGTGCTCCTCTCCCTGTCTCCCTCCCTGGCAGTGTCCGGTGACTGCCTAACTGTCTCTTGTGCTAATATTAATAGTCATGTCCCACTTATGGGTGAGAACATGTGGTATTCAGTTCTTTGTTTCTGTAATAGATCACTAAGTATGATGACCGCCAACTTCATCCAATTTGCTGGGAAGTTCATGATTTTGTTCTTTATGGCTGTGTAATACCCCATCATGTATATGTACCATATTTTCTTGATCCAGTCCACTTTCAATGGGCAATAGGGTTGGGTCCATGTTTTTGTTATTGAAATACAATAATTTTTTTTTTTTTGAGTTGCAGTCTCACTCTGTTGCCCAGACTGGAGTGCAATGGCCGCTCCCGGCCACCGCAGCCTCCACCTGCTGGGCTCCGGCGATCCTTCCGCCTCAGCCTTCCGAGTAGCC